>NC_137811.1:39595449-39725449 GCF_963921795.1 Nannobrachium achirus | reverse complement strand
AATAGATCAATGCTCATTTATACATATAATTTTTTTCAAACCCAATCCAGTAAAATTAATTCGTTTATTGATTATTCACAGTGATCCCTGTAATGCCACGTCTCGTGGTAACAATTGATTTCATCGATTGGTTAGGGATGGGTGCTGCTGCTGCGCCTGAAAATAATTTAGGCCTGAATAAAAAATAAAATAAAATATAGACTAGCCTATAGATGCTGCATATTCCAGAGGTATAACGTAGTATTGCAATGGGGGTACATTTTTTAGAATAAATAGATCTGAAATATAGGCTAATTTGGAGCATTTATTTTTGTCTTTGAAAACAGCATGTTAACCTTTTTAGTGGTGGTATTTAAAACAAAACTTAAGATGGAAATTATAAATCCTCGTAGGCGTAGCTATTTAAAAAAAGGGTGTGTTCAAATAAGCTTTTACAAACGTTGATAATTATGCTAGGCTACTTACAATAATAAGCAAATAATAGTAGCCTAACAGTAATAATAATACAAATACAAATAATAGTAATAATAAAATAATCGTAATAATTCAAATAATGATTCAAATAACGATGATGATGATGATGATGATGATGATAATTCTAATGAACCACCTCTAAAATATAAAAGTGAACGTGTAATATAAATTGGCAAGTCTGAATAGAATCACACATATATTAACAACATGTCTGCAATAAAATATAACTGGTTGTTTTGCCCTAGTCTAATGCATTCATAATGCCTTGTTTGTGTCAATGTCGAACAAAAAAAATTAACAAATACCTCCTTTAGCCTAAATATATTATTTTGTGCCCTGGCCCTTATACCTGTAGCCTATACAGGTGTAACTAATTATTTGATAATCAGGCCTATTACACATCAAAGCTACAGCGCTGACAACTCGCCATAGAACAGACAGCATGAAACAGATAGCCCGCAAAGTCATTTCTTGTCTTTATTGTAAATGTAATTATGTGAAATAAACGAGAATTGAAATAAAGTGTGTTTGTCTGTGTTTTACTGAATGTCCTTAAAGCTCGTATTTCTAAATATTTGTATCCTTTTCCATTTGCCCATCACATGTGTTAAAGCAATGGCACCATTTAGAAACATCCTCTGTGGTTTATTTTGGACCGACGATGAGACACACTGAGGACTTTATAACTTTTTAACCATGCATGGGGTTTGAACTTTCTGATCAGTGGTTTTCTTTTCAACCAGTGGTCCAGGGACCACCAGTGGTCCTCGAGGGAGTTCCAGGTGGTCCTCAGCTAAATGATGGAAGAGTTGGTAACCAAATGGACCTTTAGGCCTATATGGCTCTTGAGAGTCCATTTGGTTTCATTTTATACACTCTCAAGAGTCTATTGTTGAACTTAATTTACAAGAAGTCTACACAATTACAGAATGAGAAGAATTGTCAATTTGATCAACGTTTGCCTGTCATCTCTCCTATGCTACCAACATCGATACAGCATTGAATTGTGGACAAAATCATATCCAACCATAACAAAATATTCTAAGTCTTGGGTCTGAGAGGATAAATCTCATCAAATGGTGGTCCGTGGCTCAAATGCCAAATAAATAATGATCCATTCCTTATGATGTGGAAAAAGGTTGAAACTGCATACTGTATTATGTTACTAAGGCCCCATAGTGGACCATTTACAGTAAAAAAAATAATATATATTTTCAATGGACCGTTTGGACCCTGCAAACGAGTTCCTCAAAACACACGTGAATTACATCACACATGTTAGCCTATAAACGTATATATAGTTATAGTGTCCAACTAACACGTGTTGAGTTAAAAGTTACACAAGTTGTCCCAGCTATAGACTAAGTTATGCAATGACATTTAACGTCACAAACAGACCTGACACCTGAATCTAATTGGACCGTATTTTCCATCGACACCAAATCGATGATATTTTTGACGATATTGAATGTTTTTTGATGCTACTTTATTTGATGAATTTAATACAAAGGACCACAATGGAAACACGACTGAGTATTTTTACTGCCTACTCGTGCTGTTTTACATGTCTGTCTAATCAAATATTCAATCAATTCATTCAATCGATCGTTGCCAAAATACATTAAAATCTACAAGCTATTTTTTTGGCAAATGTTCAGGTGGTTATAAAGAGTTGGCCCCCTTTCAACTGGTCTGTAAGTGTAATAGATGCATTTTATGTAACATAACAACATGAACCGACATACTTTTGTATGACAAATGATACGTACACACACACACACACACACACACACACACACACACACACACACACACACACACACACACACACACACACACACACACACACACAGAGAGAGAGAGAGAGAGAGAGAGAGAGAGAGAGAGAGAGAGAGAGAGAGAGTAAGAGAGAGAGCGTTACAGTGTTCGTCAATGTTGTTTTATCTTTTTTTATATATACTGTATATGAGTTGCATTCTTTCTCAAAATGTATATAACATATTGTAACTTGCTACCAAAACACAGCTCATGATGACATCGTATTGGAACTAGGCCAACATTTATATCTAGTCAGAGATTAAACATAAAAAAAATTGTTCATATCTGCATTAGCATGAATGTCCACCTCAAGTAAAAAAAAAAGAAAAAATTGTCATTAGAAATAAAAACACACACACACACACACACACACACACACACACACACACACACACACACACACACACACACACACACACACACACACACACACACACACACAGTTTTTAGGCTAAACTAAAGGAATTCCTCGAGAATAGTCAGTGATGCTGATGCGTGCATGCATTGCTCCGTGGAGGAACTGTTCTTGGTCCTGAAATGTTCCAAATGAAACGCCTTTCCTCACTGATGGATCCGAGTGGAGATAGTGTGATGTCGCCAGTCGATATTTCATTCAGGAACGCCACTATGTATCCAATGCACCAGCCCATTATCATTTCCAATAAAATATTACATTTTAGCTTTTGAATTAAACTAGATTTGGGGAGTATTGTCGATGTTATGTGAGTGGCTGAAATTAATAATGTATTGACAGTTTTTATTTATAATCCACTTGTAATTTGTTGTTCTGCAACACAGGACAGCGGATTCTGGCCTATAGCTGCCTGTGTGTAGGTCTGTTTATTTGTTGCAGCCTACATATATAGAGCAATATTCACAGCACGTCCACTGATCCTGGAGAGAGAAAAAACACAAGGCTTGTTATATAGATTCGTCTCGACAAAAAAACCTGGGACGCCTGTATTTATAATGTGTCAATGGGGCGAGGAGGAGCAGAGATTCATGGCCACGCGGTTAAAAAACCTGTTAGTTTATCAATCTGTAACTCTGCCATTGTACAAAATGTACAGTTAATTTAATTTAGCCTAGACGTGAATTAATTATAGGATTACCGTGTGCCTAGTTGTGATGAACCAACCAACCAACCTATATGTCTGGGGGGGATATTCTATCTCGGATGTCAGCCCTGATGCCTTCTCGGATTTTCAAGCCACAGAAGGTGAACTTTCACCCCGACCTCCAAAAGGACCTCTTTTTTTCCTCCCTCCCTCTCTCTCTCTCTCTCTCTCTCTCTCTCTCTCTCTCTCTCTCCCTCTCTCTCTCTCCATCGCTTCTGTGGCCGCGCTGACCATTTTGCCTCCTCCAGCTACTTGCTATCCATACGTGTATCTCTCCATCTTGGCTTTTCGCTTGGCGGATCGATAAGGGCAGCATCTGCTCCGGGAAGGCAGCGGTCCCACACCGCACGCACATGCACGCACACGCACGCACGCGCGCGCACGCACACACACACACACACACACACACACACACACACACACACACACACTGCATCTCTCCTCTTTTTCTTTCTTTTATTTTTTCTTTCTTTTTTTCCCTCCAAACGCCAGAATTGCTCATCTCTGAAAAATAAACTGACAGTTAGATATTATATTAGTATGCGTACCGACCAACCCTCTCTCCCCCTCTCTCTCTCTCTCTCTCTCTCTCTCTCTCTTTCTCTCTCTCTCTCTCTCTCTCTCTCTCTCTCTCTTAACTCCCAAATCTCTGTCTCTGACATATAGGCCAAAAAACACATTCACGCGCATATGGACGCTCACACGCACGCGCGTGCACGCACATACACAACAGGACTACAGTCCGATAAGCACCGTGTTAAAATGAAAAGCTGGTGCCAAAATAGCTGCAATAGGTCGAGTATCTTATGTAAAAAGGTCGCATTTAAACGAACGGCCTCATTGATCTTGTTTAGGGACTACAGATTGGAGTGTGCGCGCAATCTGTTGTCAATGGGCCCGCTCAACCGTGGTCTGAGTGCTGATTAAGAGGTTAGCTAAATGAATCAGTTGCAAAAGCGTGTCACTTGACAGCGTTGTCTAAAAGGTCGGATTAACAATTGTTCTAAAATCACCTAAAATACAATGGAGAGGAGGGGGGAAAACAAATAAATACAAATTATGCAGAATGTTTTTTTAAAATGCTCTCTTTAAGGGACCAAATGTATGAATTAATCAGGATTGTGCCTGTCTACAGGCCTACCAATATGTAAATACATAGATCATTTTTTTTACCTTAGTCAATAAGCCAGTGAAGCGATTCTCATAATTACATATTCACCATTAATACAGTTTTTATTATCTCACCATGCCCAATTTAAATTATGAATGTCCCCACTCAGATAGGCCTATTAATAGGCCTACTATATCCTATGTAAGATGGACACCAACTGCAATAATAAAGAGAAATAGCCTATGATGTAAACTAATTTAAAGATGAGGTCCTGAGATGAGATCTACCTCCTATACAGTATTCTCATATTGGAATAGGCCTACAGTTTCAAAGTACAGAAGCAACCACAATATTTATAACATCATACTGTACATACTAAAATCTGTGGCTAATTTAAATATGAGAATTGTTACATTTACCTCGTAGGCTACATGGAATAGGCCTACACAGTTTCAAAGTAGCCACACAGCAATCACAATATTTTTACACCATTCATACTAAATCTGTAGCCAATTTAAATATGAGAATTGTTATAGGCTACATCTACCTCCTTGTATTTTTTTTCTTCTTTTTTTCCTCCTCCTCTTTTTTTTTAATAGGCCTACAGTTTCAAAGTAGGCCTAGACAAGCTATATCACAATATTTCACCATACATACACACCATACATAAATATGTAGCTGCATGATGCGTGATGATGGCAACATGTCATTGATCAGCTGGAACAAACAAGCCAAGCACAGCAGAATGACCAGGATGTATAGCCTACACAGGGTTACAGCAGAATTCATCAACACCCCGTGCTGATACTATCATCATCAGCTACTGTAGTCAGATGAGCTAAAGACAGACAAGCCTAAGTTTTGGTGGGGGCTGCCTGTGTGTGAGAAAGGGTGCATCTTCACCTCTTTCTTGTGGTCAAAACCCCGCATCCCCCCTCCCAGGAGACGCCTGGCCGAAGCGAAAGGGTTAATTGGGGAGTTGGAATTTCATTGCACATCTGTCAGATTTTTAAGCCCGGTGACGTACCGAAGAGTGTGAGAGAAGGAGAGGGGGAGGAGGAGGAGAGGAGGAGAAAAGAGTTGCTGGTGAAATCGATGAAGTGGCAGCCAGGCAGAGAGAGAAGCAGAGGAGGAGGAGGGAGGAAAATCTCACGAGATAATGAAAGAAAAAGAGCAGAGCTACTACTAAGGTGAAGAAAGCGAGTCTAGATTAGAAGCCGCAACGTTTGTAACAGTGTTATTACGATATAACGGTAAAAAATAACCGGGTACACCGTGTGGTTTTGGTTGAATGTAGCATCCCCCTCAGTGCACCGATCGGACACATTGTGTGATTCTGCGGACGGACGGACGCACGCACAGACAGACAGATAGACAGACAGACAGACAGACAGACAGACAGACGGAGGCTGCTGTGGCCGGAGGAGAGACAAGCGATGCTCAGGACGGACAACAGCCGCGGATGATGCTGAAATAAGTGGATAATAAAGGTAGGATTCTCGGTATAAAAAACATGCAGTGTATCAGGGGACATACGCGAACGTACGTTCGCGTTTTCTGATAGATTGCATGCTTTATTTGGCTTTGGTAACGCTCGTTGCATGATGTGTTGAGTAGCCCTAATGTGTGTTGATCGTGCAGAGCTTGGCTAATAATTCAGTATTCACAACTTTGCATCAGATGGGGGGGGGGAAAAGTGTGTGCTTTTATTTGGCGTGTTTTTGAAAACACCGACGTTTTTTTTCTTTCTTTTTTTCTCGTGCGTTTTGCAGCGGAATCCGTCTGATATAATTTTGCAATTCCCATTGTTTGTGAATGTGACTTATGACTGCAATTAATGGTTTAGCCCACAGACGTGGTTATTTGACTGCTTTCTTTGTCTATGTAACGATACAACTTTAAAAGCAGCACCAGGGTAATTCCGCGTATTCTTGTCTCTCACGCAGGCACAAAAGCAAGGCATCTGCCGAAGAACACCGTTCAGCACCACAGAGAGAGAGAGAGGCTAGGAGTGTTGTTGCACAAATGAAAAATAATATGATATGTTGAGGTTCCCTCTCGTTTCTACCGTTACACACTCGTTACTGGACTTGGAGGGAGTTTGAAGACACTACTTAACTTTATCAGATAATTAATTAGACACCCCATAAGCCAGGAAATCAATTAATTCACTGATCAATAAATCCATACTCCCCGTGTAACAAGAGACCTTCCAGACGGTTAGCCTGGCTGTTGAGCAACAATAACAAGACAGATTCGAACAGCAACAATAATAATAAAACAAAATTTTCCAGCCAAGAAGCAAAAAATATTTTTGGGGGAATTTTTAAAAAGATGGATGGGGGTCTAGGGGAGATGTCCCTCCACAGTCACTCGGAGCTGGCGCATGGCCAGGACGGCAGGCCCATGCTACACGCTCGGGACCTCTCGGCTGCTTTCCCCAGGCCCTCCCTAGGGGGGCCCACCATGTCCCTGGAGCCAGAGCATCGTCCGCCGGGCTTCGACCACTCCATGTCGGCGCTGGGCTATGGCGGGGACGCTCCGTCCAGCTGTGGCAGCACCTACACCACCCTCACCCCTCTCCAGCCCTTCGACGACAAATTCCACCACCATCACCACCACCCCTGCCTGCCGGTCAGCAACGTCATAGGGAGCTTCACCCTGATGCGCGAGGACCGAGGCCTCAGTGGCAACTTCTACAACCCCTATGGCAAGGACCTGGCCATGTCCCAGAGCCTGTCCCCACCCTCCACCGGCTCAGGCTTGGGCTCGTCCATGCACGGCTATGGGAGCCTGGGAAACAGCCCCAACGGCAGCGGGGGCCAGATGCTTCCCGGCGGGTACGAGGTGCACGGAGGGAACATCTTCTGTCGGACGGCGGACTTCGCCCGGGAGATGTCCCCGCCTGGCCTCGGAGGAGGTGACTCTTCGGTGGGCCACCAGCTCAACAAAATGGACGCCCACCAACACGTACCGAGCCACCACCCCCACCTCTACAGCCAGCACTACCAGCCTCACCACCACCCCGGCCAGCAGGCCTCCAAGATGGGCGAGCATCTCCACTCGTCCTCCTCGGCCTCGTCCTCGCCCAGCGAGGGCATGCTGCCCGGCGTGCAACCTGGCAGTGCCAGCGGCGTGGGGGGAGTGGGGCCGGCCGGAGAGGAGATCAACACCAGAGACGTGGCCCAGAGGATCATCACGGAGCTGAAGAGGTACAGCATCCCCCAGGCCATCTTCGCCGAGAGGGTCCTGTGTAGGTCACAGGGCACTCTGTCTGACCTCCTGAGGAACCCCAAGCCCTGGGGCAAGCTCAAGTCCGGCCGGGAGACCTTCAAGAGGATGCAACGCTGGCTCCAGGAGCCCGAGTTTCAAAGGATGGCCTCACTGCGGCTGGAGGGTAAGATCTGCCTTTGCTCTCTGTCTATACCGTGCATGCACAACTGCACAACTACACAGCTGCTACACACACACACACACACACACACACACACACACACACACACACACACACACACACACACACACACACACACACACACACACACACACACACAAATATGATATGAAACAAAACACATACAGTATACTGTACACAAACTCACTCACTGGCCTTGTTTTCCCCAAGCGCCTTGTGTCTTCCACAAAATTCTTTCTCTGAGTTCAGTATTCTGCTCAGGTCAGGATTTGAGAAAAAGCAAAAGCATCCTACTGATATTTCCCCAGTTCATATACCACTATTTGGCAACCATATGATCTTAAACACTATAGAAGGAACTCAGGGATACATTGAGGACAGTCCAGACAGAACAGGCCATATGTCCAGTCCCTTTGTTTACTTTGCTCACACACTGCCCCTATTGATCTGTACAGTAGCTCTAATCAAAAGAGCCACAGACATTTGCCCTCTTCTTAAATGAACCATGAAGATCAGCATGGGCAGCAGTTGGAAATTTAATCGCTTTCCAGTCCACAAAATAATTTGTGCAGATGTGCCATTCTAGAGCCACTGATTGATTCTAACAGTGATTTATATCTGCTCTGTGCTTGGCTGAAGTTGACTTGGCACCGTGTTTGATGTAAATTGAGATTGAGCTTTCGCCAGACATTTCTTATCAACATGGTCACAGAAGCAATTAATGCTAGGCTAAAAAGAAATGCATTTGTTTCTGTTGTTTTACACGGAGGCACCACACTTGGCTTTTTTTATTCATTCTCTACAGTATTCTATAATCTTGGAATAAATGATTGGTTGAGTGGAGGAGCATGCAGTATTCATACAGACTTCTAGGAAGAAAGAATTCTTTTTTTAAAGAGCCAGAATGTAATCTGCTGCTTGACATTTGATATTCTTGGGGGATATGGATTGAAGACAAGACAGCACGGTGTACAGTGCAATGTTACAGTGTTGTGCCTCCATAGGGACCAAGAACCCATCTGATACACGAGGCACAGAAAGAGATCCAAGTGAACACAGTAATATGAGATGAGCAGAGGGGAGTGTGTCTGTGTGTTTCTGCAAGTGGGCTGCTCACTGTGGGGGTCTGTGAGCAGTACGTGTGTGTAAGCCAGCCCAGTTGATCACTGCTTTTCACTCTCTGTCAGCAGCTCAACTGATTAAGCCCAACAGCACAATAGGGTTCATAGGTAATGATTGTGCACTCTTGCAATCCCCTCACAATTATTGATCTTTGATTGTTCGGCTCTCAGAGCACATGTGTACAACCTCCGTTCAACAAAGTGTTACACCAATCACACCCAAACTGGTTTACGAAGTGATGAATTAGGCTTGGAGATACTGTAATTGTGCAGAAATGTTGCTCTAAAGACAGCTGGATTATGGCCAGCTGCAGTCTTTATGCTGTGAATTCGAGATGCATAGCCGTTTCTTTTTTAGCAGGATAAAAGTGAGTGCTACCTTTTTTGTCTGTATCTTGACTGGAATTATGATTTAAATATCATTTTAGCTTATTTGTCCTTACAAACAGAGACATTTTTTAACAACCCACTGCTCAAAATCTAAGCAGCGGATCAATCATGCTCATAAAAAATTAAGGGCCTTACGCAGAGAATGTATTACCAGCATGCTAACATTTGACAATGCTTTTCTCTCACTCCCACATGGCCTAAACTTGCATATTTTAGTTCTTGGCAAAGCCACAATTTGGACAGCTCTGCACTTTTCTACATAACCTACTTTCCGAGGGGGTTGTTTTTTTCTCCCTTCCCCTGGCCAACCCCCTTTTGTTTAATTACAAGCCTCTATTGATTTCCATGGGAAAGAGCAGCACGCCTTGCCCACACACACCTCGGCCGCATCGGCAAATCGAGACTGGAATTAGAATGCAGAGTGCCCTGTGCTCCCCAGTCTGAAGATAACTCAAGCACTCTCTGCTTTACGCCTCAAGTTTTAAGATGATCCTCCTTAATGCAGCACTTCGCTTAAATACATACCATACCCTTCAACATGACAGTGTCAGCCAGCAATAATCTGTTGTTCTGATAATTCCCTGCTATCTGTCCAGTATTGGGGGGCCGGGCTGCTGTGCAGATCATCTGAGGCAAATGCATGTCAACAAAATGATACGCTTTTAGTTGTCATTTTCTTTTCATACATGTCTCTATGCAAAGACACAGTGCAGTACGGTATATACACGGAGCAGGAGGTGATCCCTTGGATTTATCTGCAGTATGTGTGTGTGTTTCTTTTTCCCTGTGGTTTGTGGTGGTTATGCTCTATTGGATTACTATACTGCACTGTATATGAGATGCATCTTCAGCCCGACCTTAGGCTGTGTGGAGTAGGCAATCAGGATTTAGCCCAAGAAAGAGGCAGGCGAAGCAGGATAAAGACCACACAGCCGTGCTCCAACACTTTAAAGTCGAGAGGAGGGGGATCAGGGACTATAACTTTAAAGATGATGGCTGAAGCCCTTGACTAAAGGTCTAAATGAATAAGAAAGGTCAATGTGGTTTATGTGTCGGCTGCACTGCCTGCGCCCCCCACCTCCCCCCATCCCCCTTAGTAATGAAAGCCACAAAGACCCCATCCATTGCTGCATACAGTTCACATTCGCTTAACAAAGCTCAAAGGTCACAGAGGACGGCATTATGCATATCAGGGAATCGTAAACAACCTAATATGTGCCTTTAACGTCGAGGTCCTCCCCAAACAAACAGAGTTGATTTACTTATTTATTTATTCTTTATCTGGTTTTAGCAGCATCCCCCCACTCCGGTGCTGAAAGGGTTAACCAGCCTCTGTGGGTCGAGGAGTCTGAGCTGCACAGATTTAATCAATAATTTCTATCAGCCCCTGGCCCAAGAAATCAGCAGGGGGTGGGCTGGGGCTGGGGCTGGAGGGGTGGTGGGGATGTTTGGGGGGGCAGGGGGGGGAGCAGGGAGGGGGGAAGGCTGTGAGGGGAGGGAGGGGGGGGGGGGGGGAATAGGGGGATGTAGGTTCAGACGCCGGGGGGTAGGGAAAGGGCTTTCGATCACGTTTCAGCAACACGAGACAGGGGCATACATCATGATTAGGGGCTGTTCCCACGATCATAAGAACCCTATAGGGGAATATTTATGTCTCCAGGAGTAGCCCGAGTGCCAGGGATTTATAGCATGGTAATTGTGAGCCTTTTACACATGATTACAGCATAAGGAAGCATTTACTTAATGGTCGGGCGTTATGATCGTCGGTAAGCATTGGGAGGCACAGGAGGGACGGAGGGGCGGAGGAGAAAAGAGTGGTCGGGCATCCTCCGACTCCCCCATCAGCACCATAAATCCATGGTACAAGCGAGCTAACCGCCGCTATCATGTCACTCCTTTCATTACTTATTACATGTACTGTATAGCAGTGAGTGCACCATAGAATGCCTTCTGCACACTCCTCCAGTACAGGTGCAGCCAGGAAGATGCGTAAAAAAATGTAACATGTGGAACATAAGAAATTACATTATTACAATCTATATAATATTAAAATATTGACATGTTTCTGACATCTTGGACTGTATGGATTTTAATGAGACACGGCTCGATACCTCTCAGAAATGCAAACGAGCTGTAGACGTCTAAAAGCCAACGGCCTCTCTGCACTCTCGAGTTGACAAGAGTGCATCCTCTCTAGTCAAATGCTTCCTTTCAGATGGTGATTGGAAGCAAATATACGCCGGGAATTAACATGAGATTTATTCATGCAGAATTCAATGTATGAGGTTCAGAGATGCAGGTGGTTGTCGAAGCAGTCAATGCTATATGCAGGGGTGTCACAAGGGGGACTAAGTTACTAGGGCCCAAGGTGGAGGGGCCTTAATTATTTTATACTTTAGCTATTGAAGACTAACATTTGTAACTCAAATTTTGCTTCTGGGGGGTCCCTGGAACTAAATATTTTAAGATGGTGGTCCGTGGCCAAATACATATCCTTTCGGGGGTCCTTCACATGAAAAGGTTTGAGCACCACTGACAGAAACACAGGTTTTTCAAAAAACCTTAGAAGGATTTGAAATATTCAAAGACTTGCACAAATCTTCACGATTAAAAAAAAAGCAGATCTACAAGCTTGCAGCGCAGCACCAAGTGACGCGCTGCAAGCTTGCATATCTGCTATTTTTCAATAGTTAAAGTACCCAGGGCCCAGAATTTGGTGCGACACCCCTGGCTATATGGTGCGGTTGTATAGTCTCATATGTGATGCTCTTTGTGATAACCATGGCACTGGTGTGTGGAGAGGACGGCATTAAGGTCACACTTATTTTTTCGAGTGCTCTGCTGATGAGAGATATTTGCCACTATATGTGGTTGCTCCTGAGAGGTGCCGGTCATACAGTAAACATCAGTATCAGTGCACGGCAGCGTGTGAGATGTTTCTCAATGGGGAGATATAAGCCAATCAATTGAACGGTCTCAGTGCTGCTTTGGGACCAAAGGTATAGCCCCGTTGTGTGCGTGACCAGTGTGTGTGTGTGTGTGTGTGTGTGTGTGTGTGTGTGTGTGTGTGTGTGTGTGTGTGTGTGTGTGTGTGTGTGTGTGTGTGTGTGCTTGCACGAGAGATAGGGAATGCATTTAAGTGTGTGTGCATGTACACCAATGCTCACACTTAAAAGCCCATTTCATACCATCAGCAAAAAAAGAAAGACACAAAAAAAGAAAAGAAAAACTCCACCACACATTGCTGATTGAGACCTCTAAAAGTGTGCATTTAGGTAATTACACGAGTCGCCCAAATATGTTTCAGTCCACTTAGGGCTTCTAAACACTCTGCCGACTCTGCTGGTTTCACTCACCTCTGACGTAACCCCCCTTTAATAGAAAATAAATTAGTTCTCCCTAAAGTGATTATCACTCACTCTTGCCGCCACATGTAAATGACTTTTATGAGAAACTAATGATGTTGAAGTGTCTACTAAGGCTAGGCAGAGGGGAAGTGGAGGAGACAGACAGAGAGAGAGAGAGAGAGAGAGAGAGAGAGAGAGAGAGAGAGAGAGAGAGAGAGAGAGAGAGAGAGAGAGAGAGAGACAGACAGACAGACAAGAGGGAGGATGTGTTGACTCCGTACACAAAGACAGAGATTGGTGTTGTGTTTTCTCTAACTTTAGAGGTGGTGTTTAGGCCTGTCACAATTATTACATAATCGTCTAATTGCAATTATTTTGTCATAACCGTCATAATCGTTTCCAAGTTGAACAATTTTCATATATTTTCAAACATTTTCAAAAATAGTGAAAATAGCAGATCCATAGGCTCAAAGAGCTTGAAGATTGGCTTTTTTAAGTATAAAGTTGTCAAATATGTCCGTCATTTCATTGTATATTTAGGTTATGTGTCATATCTGCCATGTTCAACTTCAAAACCTAAGAGCCAAACAGAAATGTAATTGTCAATGACAAAAACACAATTAAATTGTAATCGAAATTATTTGAGTGACAATTAATCGTCATGTAAAATGTCATAATCGTGACAGTCCTAGTGGTGTTGTGGTCCTGGCAAAGTGATAATTTCGGTAACCTAATAGGCATTTAGGCAGCATCATGTAATGACCCCCTAAACATACAATAAATCATTGCTACTTACTGCTACTTCATCATATACAGTAACATGCATGTAAACAATTGCTCAAAATACAGCAAAATACAGCTAGGCCTAATCAAAACTACGGTGGAATGACGGCCTGCTGCTTTAACCTACCGAATTAGTTTGACAAAATTAATTTATTGTTTGTTTTTTGAAAACGGGGCATGTTGAATCCATCATAATTGCTAGTCATTATTATTATTTTCTTTTTTATGATTGCAGCAAAGGCATTGATGAGTGTTGCAGACATTGAGCTATTAGGTGTAAGAAATTCTTAATTTCTAGCGGTATTGATGGCTTAGTTAAGGCGCATAGCATACCATAGGCTCTAATGTTGCCTGACAGCAGGTCGTGGGTTTAATTCCCAAACCCGGTGGCCTTTCCTGCGCGTCGCTTCCTGTTTCCTGTCACTCTTCCCTGTACCAATAAAGGAAGAAAAGACCCAAAATATTTTAGAAAAAAGGAATCCCTTATTTATAGAATCACTCAGAATATTATATTATTCATGATTCATGGTACCTTTAGGCCTCATGAATCGTATACTCTTACGTATACTCTTCTTCTTCAGAGTGCCCAAATGGCCAGGGTTGCATTTTGGAAGCCTTGGACAAAATGCCTTGGACAAAAATGCTAAATACAGTATCAGATGTATGAAAGAGTCCAAAAAAAAAGTCCAGCACACAGCATACAGTACTATGTCAGACTCAAATTATCCTTCGCAAGGAGAGGATTACCAACCAAGAGCCAGAGGAATATGTCAAATCTCTTGCGCATGCACGCACAGGCACACAGGCACACGAGCACAGGCACACACAAACACACACACACATACATACACGCACGCACTCACGCACGCACTCACGCGCACGCGCGCGCGCGCGCACACACACGCACGCACGCACACACACACACACACACACACACACACACACACACACACACACACACACACACACACACACACACACTCAATACAGCAGCAACAGATTGATAGCCGGAAATTAATGAGTCAATGACAGAAGCGTTATCACATGAGAAAAGCAGGGTGCCTAGCCTACACTATGTACAGTACCTGTAGCCATCTACTTATTGACTTGTTTAGTAAAATCCACTTTCCACAGTCACTCTCAATTAGGGCTGGGCAATATATCAATATTATATTGATGTATCCATGTTGTGTTATTAGACTAGATATCGTATGTGATTACAGATAGATTTCATAATATCATGAAACAGGTTGTCTTTTCCTGGTTTTACTCACTTCATTTTATACTTATTCGAAAATAAAAATAAAAAATGCAAAAAGAGCAAGCTCACAGTGCATCACATTGCGACGCGTTGTGAGCTTGTAGATCAGCAATGTTTTCCTAAATATTTGCTACATTTTTCAAAAATGGCAAAAGTAGTAGATTTACAAGCTCACAACGTACCGCAAAACGTTGCAGAGGTGGTAGCTTTTTTTTAAAGCAATTTCTCGTTAGGGGGCCTGCAGCCAGGGGCTATATGACAATTTGGGGGTTATTGAAAAGAATGGATTATCCTCACCATTTTAGATGCTCCTACGGTGTAATTTATTTATTATAGTCCTAGCATGAAAGTGTTTGAGAACCCCTGAGTGTGTATGTGGTGAGAGGCAACGACCACCACGGGAGCAGAGGAAGGCATCTCGTTCAGAAAGGAGCCCAATGCTGCTGTATACTCTAACTCAGGGGTGGGCAACTTTGATGATGGCGAGGGCCACTATATTTCCACCTTCACTCCAGAGACCACATTGCATATTGCTACGTCCTACTTGGTCATTCTAGTATCTCATACAAAAGAAGCAAAAAATAGCAGATCTACAAGCTCAAAACGCATCGCGCTGCGATGCGTTTTGAGCTTGTAGATCGGCTATTTTTTGCTTCTTTTGAATTGGAATCCTGAATCATTTTTTGTTATTTTTGAATTGGAATCCTGAAATGTAACATTTTGATTTAATTTCAAACACATTTAATTATATACTCATTAGGGATGGTCCGATCAGGTTTTTTGGAACCGATCACCGAGCACCGATCACAAAAGTTTGATCACCCGATCCCGATCAATCACCGATCCGATCAAGTTATTATTTATATTTTCTAAATGTTAATGTTTTAACTTTATTTCATTCATTCACTCATGAATTCATTTATATATTTGCCTTATAGTTATTTACCAGCATTACTATGTATTTATTATCATAGCAGTAACTAATTATTCCTTCAGCACTGTGGAAATCAATACCCCAAAATGGCCTCAAGTGGGCATACTGAACGGCTGGTTGATCAGATGCACCGATCCGATCGGATCGGTGAATTTACCTTTTGATCTAAACCACCGATTATCGCCGATCATGCTTTGATCGGCCCGATCCGATCCATTGCCGATTGATCGGTAACATCTCTAATACTCATGTTAACTTTATGAACTTAAATACAAATACATTGGACATAAAAAATACATTTTAATACTACTATACTAGTCATTAAGCTACTAATATAGTCTGAGGGAATTAAACCAGGTCATGTTAGGAATTGTAACAGCTGAAATCAATAATATATCAGTATTCCGGTATTAACCTGCGGGCCGCATTAAGCGAAGGTGGGGGCCGCATGTGGCCCCCGGGCCGCCAGTTGCCCATGTATGCTCTAACTCCTTTACTGGGCTAAATTGAATGTTTGACTGAGTAATCTTGTAGATTTTCCTCAAGGAACCGATTCTTGAATTCTGGAGTCTTGTTATAGCGCGAACACCGAACATGATAGGTCTTGGCTACACGAATACTGTGAAAGGATCTTTAAAGTGTTTCACAACTGCTGTCTTTCTCTGTAATTGTTTTAAAACTTGGGCATTATAAATACATTTGTTACTCGATTTTCTAATTTGTAAATCAGTTGTTGCACTTTCTCATTTGTTTCAGTTGGAAATTTATTTCTTGAGGGTTGTATTGTGTTTGGCACATTGTCAGCAGGCTTTACAGTTTACGCCGTACACAACCGTTGTGTATAAAGACCATGGTGATAACACCGGAGATTTAGCTGGGCCTAGTTATCTAGTTTAACCAAGCAGGGTACAGCAGCTCACTGGCAATGAGATGTGATCGCGTGAACATCTTAATTCCTTTACTGTGCCAATGAAACAAGTCGCTGATTCATCTCTTTTAACTAATCAAAGTTGCTTAGCTAATCTGTTTTCTTTCAACAAATCCCCCTTTCTCCCAGCTAATCCATTTGTCCTAGTTATGGAGTCTCTGTTAGCTAACCAATCCACCCCCCCCCCCCCCCAGAAGTGTATTTATTTATTTGATTCTATTTCATTCCCCCATCCAGGCACGTGCACACACATAGACTTCAAAGGGGGCTTGAGCCCCTGCCCTTTTATCTGTCTGTAAAAAGTGTCCTCTCCAGACCATGAATACAGTTTTTACTATGGTGAAAGAAATGCAAATGCCCCCCCCCCCCTCTTTCCATGCCATACCCAAAGGCAGCATTCAAGAGAATTGCCTTGCCCTTGTCCAAACTCTCCTGAACTTGAATGCAGCATCTTATGTTGAAAGAATTGCCCTCTCTGTGTAGAAATCCATGCCCTTATGCCACATGTCCAGTATTGACTTGATTATGCTTAGTTCAGTGTGGTATCAAGCACCGAAAATAGCCGACCTCCAAGCTCACAACGCGTCGCAGTTGTGAGCTTGGAGGTCTGCCATTTTCGATGTTTTCTCCAAAATTCCCTTTTAGAAATTTCAGCCCCTGCCTCTCTAACATTCTCTGCATTCTCTTCCCTCAGCCTGCAAGCGGAAGGAGCAGGAGCAGAGCAAGCTGGAGCGCAACCAGGGCCCCAAGCGCACCAGGCTGGTGTTCACGGACCTGCAGCGACGCACCCTCCTGGCCATCTTCAGGGAGAACCACCGACCAGCCAAAGACCTGCAGATCACCATCTCCCAGCAGCTGGGCCTGGAGCTCTCCACCGTCAGCAACTTCTTCATGAACGCCCGCCGCCGCAACATCAACAAGTGGGCGGAGGAGGGCCGCCCTTCCTCCACCGGCTCCTCGGGCTCCAGCGTCTCGTCCTCCGCTGTGTCCTGCAGCACGGCCTGATGGGAGAGGCGCGCCGGAGAGACGCGACGCGGGGAAGGTGCTGAGGGAGCAAGGGGGCACATAGACTGGTCTGGGCAGAGATCGGCCGAAATAATGTCCTCCTCGTTATCAGGGAGCGACCGAGGCGGCTAATATTGAAGTATCTTGAAGCATTTTTTCAAACCAAAGTTGATCGCCCCCTTGAAATGGAAGGGGGCGATACCCAGAATGATATGATCGTAGGATATGAGGTCCTACGTTGTATAGTCAAGGGTGCATATAAGTTGATTTGACTTGGAAGAGTCACACCCTTAACACAGACGCCATCTCATTATTTTGATTATGTAGATTAGAGATCATGAGGGTATTGCAAATCAGGAGGTAGAATATTTTGATGTACCTTCAAATCTAAAGTCATCTCTCCGATGTGAAGAATCAAGAGGTGTTGCTCACTCACAGCTGGAGAGCTCCATTGTGTAACTTCCTAATCAAAATGTTCGCCATCTGTTAGAATAATTTAATTCCCCATGTCCTTAGGCTCTATTTTTTCTCAAGAATCATGGTGAAAAGAGAAAAATAGGCAATTTTTTTTAAACACCAGTCCATCACATACAAGCTTTTTTTTTCTTTTCTTGAAGAACCTTACTACCCCGTTTCTTAGCATATGTTGCCATGGTTATGGTTCACAGGACTACAGAGGTGTTCCAAGTTCCGAGTTCCCGGAATTATCAGGAGGTTTCCACTGTGTCCATGACTCTCCCAGCTGTCAATCATTACTGTCAACCGGAAGCCTTGGCTTGTCCTTCCCTATTTTCTGTGAAGACGGTCCCGACTTGAATGAATCAGAGTTTTCAAGGAGGGATCCGTTCGTGTATCTCACCGTACACTGGGACAGGATCAATAAAAAAAAAAAGAGGCAAAGGATTCCGAGGGATGTGGGAAGCGGAGCCTCATTGGTGCAACCTTCTAGCTTTAAGACACTGACTGAGCTTCCAGTCCAAAGCTCCATAGCCATGTTTTGACTGAAAAAGAGGAAACACCCTTTGAAACACAAAGGCTCCGGAGGAAAGACGTCCACCCGACACAATGTATAGTGATGTTGTAGTATTTCTTTTTTTTCCACTTGCATATTTCCAAAACAACTCAGCTGAACACACCTCTGCTCCATTGCAAAATCTTTTTTTACAGATGTCTAGAAAATGGAGGAATGTGATTCTTTCAGCCCTTTTGTACAGATATCAAGCACATCACTCTATTTATAGAAGCACGTTGGGAGTGTGGGGCAGTTGTTCCGGCCCTGCTTGGCGTGCAAGGTCATTTTTTGGTCCACAAAGGAATGGTTTTTAACATGCCTCCTTATAGCCAGTTGAATTGGAGCAAGAAGGTTTAAAATGCAATTTGCCGATCCGATCAACATATTTATGACTGCTTTTGTCTATTTATTGTTTTTCCCTTTTTTTTCTTTTTCTCTCTATTTATTTGGTTATTTATTTATGCTATCTATATACTGTAAGTATTTATTTAACGATGCTTTGTATGTCTGTGTGAAACTGAAGACTTTTTCCTGATGGGCACTTTTAGCTGTAGGATCCCATCGTAATACCAAAGATTAAGATTATCCTCCCTGAATGTACGACCTGAACCCCCGTTCCTGTATTCCCCTCGTTCCTGAACCCCTTAACCAGTTCCTGTATCCACCCACCCCCTCACCCAGTGATGTTACAGTATGTATCTCTATCTTTAAGGCCTGGCCTTTTGTTTTTGTTCTTTTGTTTTTAATGTAGAATAATGGGGATTTCTTTACTCTTGCAAATGTCTCTATGGTCAGCTGTTATGCCAAGGCCAAAGCTTGTTTGAATGTTGTGGTAATAATAATAATAATAATGATAATAACAATGATAATAATAATAATGACGTGACATCCCATAGGTCCACAGGTTTCCTGTAAAGTTGTGTTCAAAACCAATGCCATTCAGCAGAGTGTGCACTGTGTCCAGGGGGACCCACTTAAAGCGCTGTACGGTACGGTAGGGAGGCCTTTGAGTGCGAGTCCTTCAGGACCACATGCAAACGTGTATTATGTGCATCGGCCTGGGGACTGCATGGCCCGTGACTCCCCTCACTGATGCAGCACAGACTCTCTTGTCACTGTGTCTGTGTAACGTCCGTCTTCCATGCGCCAAACCCTTCTCCCAGTTCTCTCAGTTCCAATAGGTTCTCATAGGGATGCTGTGTCCCAATCTCAGTTCCAATAGGTTCTTATAGGGATGCTGTGTCCCAATCTCAGCTCCAATAGGTTCTTATAGGGCTGCTGTGTCCCGATCTTCTGTGGGTGCTTTTGTGCCGTGTGATTCCCCGCACCGTGGCCCTGTTAAGTTTGGATTAACGCAGTTACCGCCACACAGAACCTTGCTGACTCATCCGACTGTTTGTAAATGTGTCAAATTTACAAATTTGTCATTTGTAAAGAGTGTGTCTGAACCGGGTTTTGAGTTTTGACCATTCTCCACGCTCTCTGTCTTGTCTTTAACATTCAAAGGGGCGTGTGCTGCTGGGGCCCCCTTTCACAGCGTGCACTTGAAAGACGGGCGGTCATGAAAGAGGCCATCGACTTTTTTGCTGACTTCAAAGAGAGGGTTTTTTTCATCCCTGGTCTCCTCTCTGGGTACATGGTCTAGGGTCCGCTCTCGGCCAGACCTGTGGGCTTTAGGGCGCATTCACAGGGGGCGGGAGGGAGATCAGAGAGGTGGCTGAATCATCTAGAACGGGAGGGCGGGGGTAAGGGGCAGTTGAAGGGGGGGTGGGGGGCATGGCAGTGAATTAAACTTTAATGAGCAACAATTGTAAGCATGCTGAGAACCAAGGGGGTTGGAGGTGGCGGCATGAGGTTGGATCTGGCCCATACTTCCTTTCCTTTCCTTTCCTCTTCTGGCCCTTTCCTTGTCACTCATGGTATCCATAACCTGAGACTGAAAGGTGACATAGGCAATTTTAGGGTCCTCTTTTGTCATAGTTCACCACGAGTCCGATCTAAAGTGGAGGCCAAGCTATTTGTATTTAACCAGTCACCTTCTGTTCTGCGTCAACTGAGGGGAGTCCTCCGCCTTTCCAGGTCAGAGTGAATTCTGCAGGCCAAGGCAGGTCATCTGTGCTGCCAATGTAGCCTGCGGCACCCCCTAGTGGATTTTGTCGAAACTTGACCCTGAACTGAGGGCTGCAGCCAGGGTGAAAGCAGTCTGCTGGGAGCATAAATAATAAAACAGCAAAACCGAGGGGGAAGCAAAGCATATGGTTGAAATAGCAACATTTGTTGAGTGAGTGAGTGAGTGAGTGAGTAAAACAACCAAAGATTGTCGGGGCATCTGCTGAATCGTTGAGTATCATGGGTATAGGTTTAGCAGATCCCTATCTGAAGTACTGCAGAACTCAGAGGATCCAAAAAAGCACCCGTGTTTGGTTAGGTTCTGTGTGCTGAATATTTTATGTTGCATAAACAGTATTATCTTAAACTGGAACTGAGAAACTGACATGAGGCGGTGTCTGTGGATGGAAGTCTTATGACTGTAAAGCCCGATTTATACTTTGTCGTATGACGGTATCACACGCCGAGAATAGCAGATCTACAAGCTCAGCTTGTGGATGTGCCAATTTCGGCGTGCGACAGTATAAATCGAGCGTAATTGTCCCCCCCCCCATTTGTCCCTGCTCCCCTCCACCTGTGTGTACATGAAGACTTTACCCATCTACCTCAACTGTGTGCGATGTTGTGTGGCAACGATGTTCCTTAACCAAAGATTCCATCCTGTCAGGGTGTCTGTCTATCTAGTTACCTATCTATCTGTCTGTCCATCTGTCTCTTCATGCCTTTTATTCAAAACCAAAATGTGCTGGAATCAATCTGTTACAGGAGCCAACCAAGCCCAGCCAAAGCTTATGTCCAGTATGTTAAGAGTGTCATATTTAGTACATATTCTGTATATAAAGAAATCATTTTCAAGACCAAAAAGAAAGAGGTGACAATCCAAGCAAGGAGGATCTTGCTGTAATCAACGTTGCCTATTCCTTGTTTTGTTTTTTTCCCGAAAACTCGAATCATATGTGACTTGCTGTAACAGAGAAAGCCCAAGAATCAAGCGCTCAACCCAAAACAAAGGTCAGAGGAGACAAAAGCTATTTTTCCACATTTGTAAACCACCTCACCCCACCCTCTCTTTTTTCCAAGATGTTTAGTGTAGTTGAAATCCTGTTTGATCCCACTGTTGTAAGTAGGAATTAATGAAATCCATACAAAAAGCTTTAAACGGGGAAGAGCCGAGGGAAATATTATATTTGACTAAGTCTGCGTTTCCTTGGCTTGGAACCAAAACCCACCATGCTTTATCGTGCCATTCTTGTTCCATGTGTTAGACTTACTATTGAATGTGGCTAACCAACCAAAGGCTTTGAAAAAAGATACACAACACTTTAAACTTCAATCATGGTGGGACATTTTGTATCAACAACTAAAGAAAATCCCTTTGAATACCTCATGTGAAAATTGTTTGTTGTGATGTTGCACTAAAAAATAAAAATGACTCATTTGTAACCCAAAAGTGTATTTTGGCCTGGTGGTGTTATTTGTATGGAGGACTGGAGATTATGTCAGTATCACATTGGAGGCTGATTGCGACACTATTGTATGAAGAAATAACCACGCTTGAGGAAACTTCTGCTTCTCCCATAGAAATAGGAAACAAAACAGACCATGTCAAACATGGAAGAGGAAGTATTCAGTCAGCTGGGGACTGTGTGACATGTTTGTTCGACATGGAATCATTCCGCAAGCTACCAATCAATGAATCTATACCAATAAGCGTCATCGGGGCGAATACAGCCTATCTCAGGGGTCTTCAACGTTTTCAGGCCAAGGACCTCTTAGTTGAGCGAGAGATGAAGCAGGGACCCCCACAACCTTTTCATAGATTTCATAGTTTCATCGTTTGACAGCACAATCATCATCAGTGTATTTTGGATTCATGTCAATTTGTTTTCAGATATTTAACCACTTAAACTGTCAATACTTAATAAACTTGACATTTCACTATTAGGCTGCTCTTTTTCCCCTCTACACCAAACCTCATTGCCAAAAATAGCTGATCTATAAGCTCACAACGCCTCACGCTGCGAGGCGTTGTGAGCTTGTAGATCAGCTATTTTTGGCGAAAGTTCTCAGAATAAGGACACTGGGTTTCACATTGTTAATATAAAAAAGGAGAAAAAAAGTTTCTATCACACAAGGATTTGGAGTACCCCCTGTAGTAACTCTGAGGACCCCTTAGGGAACCCGGACCCCCTGTTGAAGACCCTTGGCCTATCTCATATCTACGGCCTCTTCTCTCCTACAGAGAAACACCAGACAAACACACACATCACACAGTGTTTCATTAAACCCGCTCCTCACACCTGTTCATTTGGGTAAAATCTGAATAAAATCAACCAAAGACATCAACACAGATAATCTATTTTTTATTGTGCAGCTTTGTAACAGTATGACAAACTTCCTGGTTGGTAGAACTTCATTTCCCCTGGGATATGGTTACAGTTCTCCCTATAAGGACTTTTTATTTGTCCACAAAATAGTTTGATGTTGACCACATTGGCCAAATATCTTTAAAAAAGTAACAAAAAAGAAACAAAGATTAAAATAAAATACTACAAGGAAATGAAATAATATTGAAACGAATCATAAAAGAAAAAGGATATTAGACAGAGGGATGTCCAGTATTGCTTAGATCAGTTTGTTCTCAACCAGTGGTCCTTGAGGGGATTCCAGGTGGTCCCCAGCTAAATGATGGCGAGTTGCTAACCAAATGGACCCTTTGGTTTCATTTTATGCTCTCAAGAGTTAAATTATTGTCAAACATCTGCAGTACTTGATTTATAAGAAGTCTACACAATTACAGAATGTAGAAGAATTGTTATTTTGATAACGTTAGCCTCTCCTATGGTACCAACATCAATACAGCAAGGAATTGTGGACAGAATCGCATCCAACGATTGGGTCTGAGAGGCTAAATCTCATCAAGTGGTGGTACGCAGCTCACATGCCGAATAAATAATGGACCTTGACCTGAAAAGGGTTGAAGACCACTGGCCTTAGATGGTTTCCTTGGTCAGGATCTACATGACTGGATAGGTAGCATATGTAGCAATGCCACACTGGTCCCTGTTGTTGCGAGACATGCGGACGTAGCCCTGTTCTCCAAACGTCGTTCCCCAGCTAGAAAAAGAGTTGAGTACGTCATTCTCCCAGGAAGCTAATGGTGATGCTTCTTACATATTTTTTACATGATTTTGACAGCACATTTTGATTTAGTCATAATCTTTGACATTTAATTTAGTTTTAGTCACATTTTAGTCTTCTGAATTGACTAAATCTACAGTTGAGTTTGTCAACTAAAATGTCTGATTTTACACTTTGTTGCATGCTGAAAATAGCCGATCTACAAGCTCACAACACGTCGTGCTGCGCAGCGTTGTGTTTCAGAGTGCAACACGGAGCGCTACCGAGCATAAAATCATTAAAATGACTTATTGTCTTTTAGTTCTACTGGATCTCTTCTCCACTAGTCCCTCTCTAAAATTGTACTCTAGTTTTTATTTGTTGACGATAAATTGTCAATAGTAGTCGACGAACATTTTTCATCAGAGTTTTAGTCGACAAAATCAACGCTGTTACATACATACAAAACATGAATAATACTTTCCTCTCTTGATAAATAGTTATTTGCCTGGCAATTATCTTTATACAATACATATATTTTAATGATATACAGTAAGTATATTCTCTTGTTGATGTGATTTGACTCTTGTACACATTGAAGGTTATTGTACAGTTGCACTGATTTTTAGAATCACTGTGGATTCTAGCAATATGTGAAATTAATGGCACTGTGAATTCTCCAAATGAGGCCCTATAGTACCATATCATTAATGATATCATTATATATCATTTAAAATGAACAACAGAAAGACAGATGGACTCTACATCCACTTAGTATGTATGTACGAAGCAGATGGGCACTGGAAGATGAATTAAGTGTGTGAAATCCCTTTACCTGTTCTTAACCAACCAGTAGTCCTGTCCATTCAGTGTACCATAACCCACAGCCAGGACTGCATGGTTGACCGTCTGGGAGCAGCTTGGGTCATTGTAGACTCCTGAAATGATGCAAGACAGGGTATTGTGGTGAAATGCATTTGTTTCAAGTCTATGCTTTCAAGATAAATTAAGCTGGGTGAAATACATTGTCTTCAGTTACTCTCTGGCTTAGTCACGTCATTCTGTGAGTGATTTGATAGGCGAATTGCCTTAAATCATACATTAAATTAAAAAGTCTTAAGGACAGGGTTTTATTTTGTAAAACAATACCAACAATATTATTATTATTAATAATACTTATTATTATTGTTATAATAATACTAATTCAATAAAAGGCCGGAACTTGTGTATGTAAGAAACTTGGTCATGACGAATCTGAATAGTACTATGAAGTTATTGTTATTATTGTTGTAAATGTATTTATCATACATTAAATGTTATTAAAAGTTTTGTATTGTGAGCTATGAAGCCAATGAACCACTCTCTAGTCCAGCGCCAAAGTCTTAAGGCCATTTGCAACCCATGGGGCCGGCTGACAATGTGTTCCCATACCGCTGCGGTAAAAGGCGAACTTGGGTCGCGTGGCATCGATTGCCACAGACACGGGTCCAACGGTGGCTATGGTGTTCTTCAGCTCCCCCTCGTTCCCTGGAGGGATGAATCTGTACTGGGAGCAGTTGGCTGCACGGTATGTGGGATTATAGCGGCACTGTTGTTGCTGAAGTGAGACAAGACAACAGGGTCAGTCTTGAGCAAGTGAACCAGAAGAAAACAGATTTATATTTTATACTTTGCTGCACGCCGGTGTCCCGCCCTGATGTTGCACACTGAAAATAGCTGATGAAGCCTTGAGGCAAAAAAACAAACAAAAAAACTGTTCACTTCAACGTATTTACATCGAAGAAAATGTAAATACCATGTTGTAGATACACTGAAGTGAAAGTGAAGTGAGTATAATACTGTATACAGGGCATCCATACTAAAAACGAAATCTAACTTATTATTATCGGTGGTCACAGATCCCAAACACTGACATATGGAGAAAAGTGTGAAAGTCCAACCAGAGTTTACATAAGCATCTACAGAAACAACAAATATTTTGACTAATGTAATTTTAAAACATGCCATCAAAATAAAGGTTGTTATTAGTGTGGTTGCCTGAAGGGTTATCAGCTCAAGTTTACAGAGTAACATTAGTAGCATTTTCGTGACTTTACCTTTGCTCAGCTTCCTCATTGGCTAAAAGCGTTTTTTTTTTCTTTTCTGTTTCCTCATCGGCAAATTGCTACGTATGAGGTATGGTGACGTACGGCCACAACATCAAAAGCAGATTTTGTTGCTTCATAATTGGTCAAGTGTTACTCAATATAGCAATGAGGAACAGTTAGTTAACCAATGACGAATGTCACTCCGTATAGTATAGCCAATGAGGAACCAGTATTCTTGGTGACATCATCAAGTGTTCTGATAATAGAATTGCAGAATTCAACTTCCAAATGTAACGTCCGGGCAACTACACTCGCAACTTCCGAAACTGTATCTTTCTAGTTGTTATTCACAATCATCACGATCATATTATAAGAACTCACCATTCCTGTGTAAGGATAAGATGCGTCACTGTCAATGCCACCATTCTCAATGACATATTCGAAGGCTTTTTCCATCCAGCCTCCATTGCAGCCTTTGTTGCCGTACTTGCCCGAGCAGTCCACCAGGTTCTGAGGGCTGAGATCAACCAGTTTCCCGGTTTTCTTGGCCAGCTGGCCCTCCAGGGCCCCTGCAGCACTGAACGCCCAGCAAGAGCCACAAGTGCCCTTGAGTCAAACAAATACAATGGCTTTAGTATTACTGTAATGTGCACTGTGTAACGTACTTCAAATTAGCTGTTGGCATAACGTATTAATTCTAATCTTCTAAACCAGGGGTCTTCAACGTTTTCAGGCCAAGGACCCCTTAGTTGAGAGAGAGATGAAGCAGGGACCCCCACAACCTTTTCATAGATTCCATATAGTTTCATTGTTTGGCAGGACAATCATCAGTGTATTTTGGATTCATGTTAATGTGTGTTTCCAGATATTTAACCACTCAAACCGTCAATACTTAATAAACTTTTCCCCAATACACCAAACCTCTTTGCCAAAAATAGCCGATCTACAAGCTCACATAGATCTGCTATTTTCGGCTAAAGTTCTCAGAATAAGGACACTGGGGTTCAAGTTGTTAATATAAAAAAGGAGAAAATGTTTCTATCACATAACGATTTGGAGGACCCCCTTTAGTAACTCTGAGGACCCCCTAGGGGTCCCAGACCCCCTGTTGAAGACCCCTGTTCTAAACTAAAGTTTACCAACATAGGGGAAAAATAGACAATCTCTACAAGCTCAAAACGCGTTGCAATGCTACGTGTCATGAGCTTATATACGTATAAGCGTATGACAAGCATGAGTATGACTGGCTTAAGTTGTTTTAAAAAGAATATATTGGTCCCGGGCGGCAGGTTCGATTCCGCTAACGGCGACCTTTACTCTGTGTCCCCATCTCTCTCTCCCCATTTCCTGTCAGACTACTGTTGACTATCAATAAAGGCAGAAAAGGCCAAAAATGAGAAAGAAAAAAAATATATATATTGGAAATAAGTGAGCAATTCTTTGGTGACATTTTGTGGATACAGTTGACACTGACGTACAGAGTTGTTAACACTCATTGAGCAGGTAGGACAGGATATGTCACAGGATGGACACCTTTTCAAAGTTCAATGTTTTAATTCTCTGGACAGTGTCTAATACCAGGTAATGCTTGTGACAAATGTTATATGTCATTGCATTCATTGTTTGCAGGATCCTGCAAAAAATAAACTGATCTAACAGGCGACGATGTGTGAAAAAACATTCAAGGTAAAAACTAAACTATCGACACAACGCAGTGTGTGTCAAGTAGTCTGACAACTCTGGGACACCTGATACAAACACTAGGTGTGGGTTGTAAACTTGCACAACAAGCTCTTGAACTGATTCACAGAATGACAAAGAGAGGAACTGTGACAACATAATGTGTAGAACAATGATTCTCAAAATGGGGTCCTTGAGGAGGCGGTTCCAGCTTGTAGGTCGGCTATATTCCAAAAGGTTTAAAAAGTCTTGACAAATTTTCAAAAGATTTGAATCATTTAAAAAAAAGAATCACAACACAAATCTTCTCTTATGGGGGTCTCTGTCACAACATCTTTTCATATGGGGGTCCACGTTCACACACACACATATCAATTTGGGGGTCCTTGATTGAGAATGTTTGAGAACCACTGGTGCAGAATGTCACATCAGTTCCCGTCATGCTTTCCTTGTTCGCTCTTTGACCAGCATGGCTGTGTGGAAGCTCAGAAAGAGCTTTGTTGAGACAAAGACATTTTCTCACCTGCATTTTGACACTGGTGACACAGTTCCTCTCTCTCCAGTCCATAGTGTCTGGTATAGAGGCACCAGCAGTGCTCACAAAAGCAGAGGGCTCCCTCTTGAGGTTGGAGGGAACACGGAATGTAGCCAGTTTCTGAATCTCAGCTGCTGACTAGGAATAGGCAACAAATGATCAAAATTCATCTACTGTACAGTTTACAGTTTAGGCATTTAGCAGACGCTTTTAATCTTGTAGTGATCTTACAATGATGTTAGTCAATATATAAGACAGCTATGGAGAAAACGGCATTACAATCTTGTGAATTGGTAATTTCATTATTAACTTTGAGTGGGGAGGCAAAAAACATGTTTATGTCTGTTAGACTGATCAGCGAGCCAAGAATTCCAGTTAGTATTTTTTGATTATTTTCCCAGTTTATTTTAATGATATTAAGGAAAATAACAAAATCAAAAGAGTGAACATGTAAAATATGTTATAGCGTGTTTCAGTACAACACATAATGCCTGTCATAAGGACACTCTTTCATTTTTGGGAATTCATTTTTTGGAGTTGCTTGTAGCTCACACAGCATCAATGAATCCCATATAAATATGGGATATTAAAATTATGAACAGAGAGTTGGTCTTTTGATCATTACACACACACACGCACACGCGCACACACACGCGCACGCACACGCGCACGCGCACGCGCACGCACACGCACACACACACACACACACGCACACACACACACACACACACACACACACACACACAGTAATAACAATAGAAAGAGAAGCTTGTCAGATAGGACTGTTTCCTTCTTTGACTTTCTTTGAAAACCCTACACATCTGAACGATGATGTTAATTTAGACAGTTAAAAAAAACTATAGGTTAGCTATGGGTGCACTTTGAGTTTGGTACTGTGAGTATACCTGTATACTGTATAACATGTAACAACACAATGTGACAAAATGTTTACAAAATGCTGTACCCCCCATCCAACTACAGTATATACGTTCCCCATCTGTTTATATTTTGACACGTAATTACTCCTTTGTATTGAATTGAGTATATATTGATGCCAATACAGGACTTTTACTTGTAACCGTATTTTGATATAGTGGTATTGGTACTTTTACGTAAGCGAGTACTTCTTCCTCCACTGATCTGTATGAGCTGCTATTCTCCTGGTTCTCACCATGTCTCCCAGGTGGTTCATGCTGAGGTCGTAGGTGTGCAGGCCCATGGAGGCCTCCAGGTTATGGAGGGTGATCAGCTCCAAGTTCTCCTCCCACAACTCCCGACGGCCCAGCTCCTCCACCTAAACAAATGCACACCGCAGGCACGCACGAGCACACACATGCACACACGCACGCACGCAAGCACACACACACACACACACACACACACACACACACACACACACACACACACACACACACACACACACACACACACACACACACACACACACACACATGAACGCACATCCAAACACACATATCCAAAGGTTATTCTTCCTCCTTATCGTCACTGTCGGGAAGAAACCTTGTATCTCCAAGTTTTGAATTTGTACAAATAAAGCCCTGCTTCATCATACAAGACTGTCGCACAAGCCTCGCTGTGCGAGGCGCTGTGCGCTTGTAGATTTTTAAAATGATAAATACAAAATGAACGGTTTTATCATCTACAACAACGATATTCAGTTTAAAAATGTAATGTACAGCGAGACTGAAAACAAATAATGTATATTAGGCTTATACATTATAATATATTAAATACAGTAATTTTATACACAACATATTTTTTGTTTGATGCCCTCCATCCATGAGGGAGGGCGAGCTCCAAACACTTTGTGGGACCCATGGGTCCCGAGTCAGCATGTCTGGGGTCTCACAGCACACAGTTGGTTCCACAGACTCCAACTTTCGCACAAGGATAACTCAGATTTGTGCCTATGTTCTCAACTGCTTCTCCTGCTGTTACTGTACTGTTACAATGTACAGTTTTACAAAGCAACATTTTTCAAATGAACCGCCGATCCAACCAATATGCCCATTAAAGGGACAAGGACTGACAGCTACAGAGATCTCCAAATATGGACACATGTGTGACTTAAGATGCCCATATATCCATTAAGTGTCACTTTTAGTAGCATGTGCACTAAGTATGTATATTACCTCTGACTGGTAGTTCTTGACATGTGTTTTCTTCCACATCTGCCAGTGCAGGTCCAGCTTGCTGTTGAACGTGGCCACGGTCAGTCCGCACAGAGAAACCAGCAGCACACTTCCCAACATGGTTCCTGTACAGACAGACAATTTACACCTGGTGAACATCCACGCCTGCATGGAAATGTTTTCTGACAGGACAGTGAAGATGTGTGCATGGGAGAATATATAGCAGAGGAATGTCCTTCCATGAAGGATGAAACAATACAGTAGTTTTCTTCAAATATTTCAGGAGCCTCCCATCGAAGTTGCCCAATATGATTTTTTTCATCATTTTAGAAGACCCAGAGAGGTGGGGTCAGAGACAGATTACAATCCCACCCAGCTCAGCTGTCCTGACATAAACATGGCTGGACCAAGCCGACACACACACAATTGATCGTCAATATCTGTCGATCGAAATGCCTGACCTCGGCCAGACAAAGTCCCACAGTCAGACGGGAGCCATTGACCCGCAGGTCACAAACAAGTCGGGACCAAGCCGATCACTACGCGTGCACAACTATTGGCATCCCAATATCTGTCGATGGGAATGCCCCAGATCAGCCAGTTAGTGGAGAGTGACAGATAGACTGGAGCCATTGTCCCGAGTCTTCACTGTTTGTAGTAGACTGTACTAGAGTTTTCTGAGTTGATATACCCTACATTACGAAACACAACTCTATTTTATTTTTTTAATGGATGGCCGTAAAGAAAAACATTTAAATGTAAAATGTATTTATTTGGTTGATGTTTGGATCCTTCCCAAAAACTGAAAATAGTAAAAATTCTTGTTTCGAAAGGGACTGCCGTATCACATGTATCTCTGTAAATAAGGTCACCAAATTTGAACTGAACGTTCATAGACCTGAAGCCTGAAGATTTTATCAAAGTCCCTGTTTGAAGTGCTGACTGATGTCATCAGAGGAGGAAGGTAATAGTCAAATACGCAAATGTTATGATAAGATAATAGTCTTTACATACTGTATAAATGACATTCTTGGCGATTGGTCTCCTTTTTTAAATAATGACAGACATACAGATGAGTGACAAATTAAAGATAAAACCTGATTAATTGAGTGGAGAAACATAACAATCTGCTTCCACACAGTTCACACGGATATGATTTTTTTTAACTGGAGGAACAAATAAAACCCCTTGTTGGGCAGTTGACAAATAGGAAATGTGTGTTGAAATTGCCAAATGGTGAACAGTGCAGCTGACATACTTGTCCAAACCTCCAGCTATGTAAAAATAAAATAAAATTAAATTAAATAAAAACATGTTTTATAGGCTGCCATCCATTATTAATCATACAGTAATTATACGCTGGCTCTCTGAAATGGCTGGCTCTAATAAGCACAATCATATTCTTTCTCTAGGCCTATATAAGGAGCATTGGGGCATCCTAATTAAGGGCCTGTGAGATGTTTTCATACAATGAAAACGAATCTACGAACTGAAAATTCCCGATTTAACTCACATAATGCAGTACAATACAACAAGTGTGTTGGTTCCTTTCATATATTCAACATGATGAATCTCAACCCAGCATCTTCTATCTATACAGTATGAGTAGCTGCATGCATGTGGCCCCTGTTTTCAGCACAGTAGCTGAAAACAGGGGCCACATACACATACACAACGTTTACTGTATGTGACCACAACCTGTTGTGTACTGAGTAAACAACAGGATGTGCTTTGACCTTTGAAAATGTGAGGTAAGCAAATGTCTTGGGAGAATTTGAGTCATCAAATTCAGTCATCAATTCATGTCATAACAGGCCAAATGGAGGCCATTGGTTAGATGTTAGATTTTATTAGGATATTCTGGTAATAGTTTTATGTAGACTTGTATTTTTCTTTGGTTGTCTACTCTCTTCGTTACATTTATAGTTCCTGCATGTAATTTATCATAGGAAATAGGAATGTGTTTTGTGATCTATTGGTGAAGAAAAGACATGATGGGTCACCAATGGGTCATGAACATCAAACTGGTTAACTAGAAAAAAGAGGATGTGGACTTTTTCTTTTTGCATGTTTTGCTGGATAGACAGAATTGAGCAGTGGTGTAAAGTTTGAGGTATTTGTAGGCTACTTTACTTGTGTTATTCTACTCCACTAGGTTCAGATCTCATGGTCCATATTGTAGGCTACTCCACTATTTAGCCTAATTGAAAACTTGATCAAGTAGGCTACATTTTTAATTCTGGACTATACTTGAAACAGAGTAGGCTACATCTAAATTGCACAATTGATACTTTTACTTATAGCCTAAGTAAAACATCAGAAATTCAGAATACCTTTTCCACTATGGAATTGAGAATTCGTCAATTGTGTGCGTTTCCAAATAACGTCACGGAGGGATAGAGAGAGAGAGAGAGAGAGAGAGAGAGAGAGAGAGAGAGAGAGAGAGAGAGAGAGAGAGAGAGATTATTTACACAGTGGTTCCAAATAGCCATAAAGCTAACTAGGATCTCCTTTTAGTTGACCTTGTACCAGTGATTTGTAGCCTATACTGTCATGAAACTGTACCCTTTTCTATTGCAAACGGATAATAAACTCTTCAATCAATCAGAGAGAGAGAGAGAGAGAGAGCTAGAGAGAGAGAGAGAGAGAGAGAGAGAGAGAGAGAGAGAGAGAGAGAGAGAGAGAGAGAGAGAGAGAGAGCTTATTGTTGTTCATTTCTCTCATTTGATGAAACACCTACTGTAATAAGACCAACACTAAAACTAACTATGAACAAGGATAGGCTATAGGCCTACTATTCATGTTAGCTTAGTTTATTAGGCTATTTTGATAACTCTCAACATTTATCTTCTAGAAAGTGATGTTTGCTATAAACTGAAAAATCAACTAAAATATCGAATTAATCATAGATTGTTGAGAATTCCCATGCCCCCATGAACAGCCTAGTTAAAGTTAACTAGGCTTTTTCAGTTCTAAAAAGCGTGCTTTGGCAATCAAGCCGTTCTCATCATCGCATAAAATAGAACAATTTAAAACCTTAACAAAAACGAAAGTAAAAGCAAACGTGCATAGGCTAATAGCAATATCGTACTTGACAATAGAGGTACAAGTTAAATGTCTAACATCATATTTGTTATGATTGTCATTAAAATGTTTTTCTTACCTTAATCTGTCGGAACGGCTAGTGTATAGACGTGTGAGAGCGTCTATTGATTGCTGATCATCAACCTGTTCCTGGTTGTCTTTTATGACTCAAAGTCACATGGGGCAACTCAAAATAGTTCCTCTTCTTTTTTTTTCTTTTTTTCTTTCTTCCTCTTTATGGTGTTGAGCATTCTTCATTCTTGTCATGCTAGCAATTTGGCCTTTTACCAGGCAGTAGCCTAGGGGAGAGCGGAGTAAACTGAGACACCGGGTAAACTGAGACACCCCCTGTATAATGGAATACATTTGTGTTCATGTGAACTTTATATTTTCAAGCCCCTTGAATTTCCCACTTGCCATGAAGAGAGAGACCTGATAGTGCTGTAGAAAACTTGCTTTTTTCCACAAAAGTGTGTTTTTTGCATGTAAAAGTAAATCTTCTTGCTGTCAACATAATCAGCTGTTGTGTCAAAGACAAAACCAAATTGACCGATGCTCTAGACGACGTGGCCCCCTTGAATACCACCAGGGTTAAAGCCCGCCAAGAGCCATGGTATAACTCAGATATTGCAGAATCAGCTAGACTCAGAGACAAACTAGAAGCAGTGCTCTTCCGAGCACAGGTCTCCACCAGGCTGTGCATCCTGGTGGTGCTACTGTATAATAGGCCAATGTAAAAAGGGTGGCATATGTTCTTCACCTTAGATCTTTCATAGCAATCGGACGCTGCATGCATGATTTGAAGCATTGTGTTCCAAAAATGTGTTTTGCTAAAGTCTACCTGCTGGTGGCGCTATAACAGGCCAATGTGAAAAAGGTAGCATTTGTTCCTTGACCTAGTGGGAATATGTGTGGCAAATTTCACAGTAATCGCAAGCTGCGTTGATGATTTGAGGCATTTTGTTCAAAAACGGAGCAATCCTGCAAACTTTGGAAGCCAATATTAGCCAATCAGGATGGAATATGAAATATCAGACGGATCGGACTTGATCACATGACTATAGAGATACTGTGTACCGATTTGCATGATTTTTGGATAAAATCTCAAGGAATAATAGGAAAAATTGTGTTTTACATAAGTCGGCCTCCTGGTGGCGCTATAAAAGGCTGATGTGAAAAATGCAGGGAAAGGGTTTTTCCTTGGCCTCTAGGGAATGCGCTTACAAAGTTTGAAACTGATCGATGGAGTTATAGGTAAAACCACAAATCGGCCTGTTATAGCGCCACCATGAGGCTGCTTTCAAAGATTTTAAGTGGCATGTCTTCTTCGACCTAGTGGGAACGTGTGTGCGCGATTTCATGATAATTGCACTTTGCGTTTGGGATTTGAGGCATTTTGTTCCAAACGGCTCAATCCTACAAACTTTGGAAGCCAATCTTAGCCAATCAGGATGGAATATGAAAAATCGGACAGATCCGTGTCGATCACATGACTGTCGAGATACTGCCTACCGATTTGTAGGATTTTTGGAACAAATCTGTAAGGGTAGTGCACAGAAATGTGTCTTGCGAACATCGGCCACTAGGTGGCGCTAGAAAAAGCCCATTTGAAAAATTTAGGGCAGAGGTTCTAGATTGGCATCCAGGGAATGTGTGTGCTCACTTTGGCAGCGACCGGGCCAACGGCGACTGAGATTAGCTGCACACAAACTGCGAGGACACACACACGGACGGACACACGGACACACGGACGGACGGACGCACGGACGGACGGACGGAGGGGAAAACATACTCTCCCCTCAGCCTTCGGCTGGTGGAGACAAAAATACGATGAAAAACGAAAGTGCTGCAAAAAGCTCAAGAAAAAATTCAACCATGACCTCAAAAAACACATTGAGCATCTTACTGCTCAATGCAAGAGACTTAGAAACCAGACAACCGCCCTAGTTAGATCCGCCAAAAAAAACTACATCGACGACAAAATCGATGAATACAAAAACAACCCACGAGACCTATGGAAGTTGCTTAACAACCAATTAGGCTTAAAATCAAAAATCGAACCTCTGTTCGAAGTGGAGCTGTGTGTGTGTGTGTGTGTGTGTGTGTGTGTGTGTGTGTGTGTGTGTGTGTGTGTGTGTCTGGCCTGGCCTGAACAACAGCGCCCTCGTGTGGTCACAAAAGGTTACTGCAGGCTACATACCCGGAGACAGACAGACAGACAAACAGACAAACAGACAGACAGACAGACAGACCCACACACACGGCCACGTATAGGGAGCTCCACACAGCTCCAAAAACCATATGCCACAACATAAACATCAAAACGGACGCCGCTCTCATTTCTGACAAAGGTGAAGTGGCTACCCATTTTAACAAAACCTTTACCACCACAGCCCGTTCACTGGTCAAAAGACTGGTCGCCCCATCTGGGCGGTATGGTGAAGAATTTGTTAATACATTCTACAAAAAACTGGGCGTCAGTAAAGACAGCTTTAAACTTTCCACAGTGACAACTGAGGAAGTGTTTAAAAAATTGAGCGCCCTACCTCAACACAAGGCCACTGGCCTTGATAAAATCCCAGCTAGATTTCTCAGAGATTCAGCCGCCACCATTGCTCCAATCATTACCCACATAATTAACCTTTCCATCGAACAGGGTCATGTCCCCCAGGACTTCAAACTAGCAAAAGTAACCCCCCTGCATAAAAAAGGTAGCAAACTAGACCCTGGAAACTACCGCCCCGTTTCCATTCTTAGCTCCATATCCAAAGTCATGGAGAAAATAGTCTACGAACAGATTGCAAGATATCTCGATGAGAATAATCTGATTTACGAGTTCCAATCTGGATTCAGAAAATCCCATTCCACTGACACATGCCTTCTCTATTTGACTGACCAAATCAAACGCGAAGCGGATCAGGGCAAGTATAGTGGCATGGTCATGATGGACCTCCAGAAGGCATTTGACACCGTGGATCATGCTATTCTGATTGAGAAACTAAAAGCCATCGGTCTTGACAGCGCAGCAGTGAGCTGGATGCAATCTTACCTGGTGGGGAGGGAACAGGTGGTGGAGATTAACGGTACCCTGTCCCCCCCCCTCCCAGTAAGCTGTGGAGTTCCCCAAGGTAGCATACTGGGACCTCTGTTGTTCCTAATATACGTGAACGACATGGCATCTGCTTGCGACTGCAACCTGTTCCTGTTCGCGGATGACTCGGCTCTCCTAGTCTCGGGCAAGGACCACTTGCAGGTTGAAAAGACACTTAACTCTGAACTGAGTAAGATCTGCACATGGCTTAACGACAACAAATTATCAATTCACCTGGGCAAAACCGAGTCCATCCTCTTTGGATCAAATCATAACCTCAAAAAGGTAGAGAACTTCACAATCAAAGTGGGTGACAAGGTCATAACACGAAAAAACGAAATCTCCTACTTAGGATGTATCCTTGAAGCTAATCTTTCCAGCGAAAAGATGACTTCAAAAGTAATACAAAAAATCAACCAACGAACTCGTTTCCTACAGAGGATCGCCCCAATGGTCAACTTCAACACACTGAAGACCATAGCTGGTGCAATAATCCAGCCCCTCTTTGACTATGGAGTCCACGTATGGTATCGTGACGCCCCACAAGCCCTAAAAACTAAACTCCAAACAGCCCAAAATAAACTAATTAGGGTCCTGCTTAACCTTCCCAATCAGACTCACCTCACCGCTACTCACCAGTTAAGAGTGGGGTGGCTCAGAGTAGATGACAGAGTACAGCAACTTGCAATGGGCCTGGTGTACAAGATACACTACACCACTATGATACCCAAGTACCTGTCAAAATACTTTAAAAACGTTAAGGATGTCCATAATTACAACACCAGAGGCAGTGCCACAGATCACGTTCAACCCAGAGTCAACTCAAAGAAAGGGTCGAACTCGTTCTTCTGCTACACCACAAAAATGTGGAATGCCTTACCGAAGGCCATAAAGGAGTGTGGATCACTAGCATCCTTTAAAATTGCCCTAAAAAACCACTTACAGGCAGCAGCCGTTCACAACTGGTAAAAACCTAGCCCAACCCTACCCTCCCTGCCCCTTCCTTGTATATACTGTACATACTGATTGTTTAGACTTACTGTTACCTGCCCCTTCCTTGTATATATTGTATATACTGTACTTACTGATTGTATAGACCTACTGTTTTCTTTTTTTCTTTACATATCTACTGCATAGTACTGTGTTCTATTTGTCTGTCATTCAATGTTATATGAGATACTTTAATGGTTTCCTGTTGAAATAAGCTTAGTCTTTTCATGGATCTCCTTTTAGTAGACCTTGTACCAGTGAACTGTACCGTCATGAATCTGTACATTTTCCTATGCAAACTTCTAATAAAGCCTTCAATCAAAATCAATCAAAAAGAAAATTGATGCAGGGAGAACATTTATATCAAACATGTTGATGAACTACCAACTTATAAAGCCATAGATGCTAGCTGAAGATTACCCTAAATTGATAAAAGATATCCCTTTTCCCAAAATGTGGCTGTGGGGTAAAGTGAGACAATTGCTTCAGGGTAAAGTGAGACACTATCTTACATTATCCCAACATGATAGACAGGGAGAAAGCTGCAAAACCTGATTAAAGGGTGTACCAAACTTTTCTCAGTTGATTCTTATGTATTTTCCCTGTAGAATCCATTTCTGATATATATTTGTTTGTATTGTGCATAAGTAATGAGATAATTAGCATATTTGACTAAATTTGACTACAAATTATAATTATCTCATTAGTTATGCACAATACAACAATATACTTTGCAGAAATGCATTCTACAGGAAAAATTACATAAGGGTCAACTGAGGAAAGTTTGGTAAACCCTTCTATCAATTTTTTATAGGGTTTTTTGTTTTTTCTTTCTGCCCATGTGACACATTATTTGACACATGGGTGGAAATGACAGGACAAACCCTATTAACACATCTGTTGCCAACCCCGAGTTTCCCGAGTTTGTATTGATACCAACGCTGTGCCAACCCCGAGTTTGGGCCGTTTTTGAAACTTTTTTTTTTTTTTTTCAACAATCTTTTTTTCAAAATTGTTTTTTGGACCTCCAGAAATGTATTAGGCATGATCGCGATCGCGAAATTGCATGTTTAACCCCCAAACCAACCTATTCTTTCAAACATGGCAGCCATGTTTGTTTACATCTGAAGAAAACATAATGGCCCATAAATCATGAATGCCTGAACGGATTTCCAAGCGGATTTTTTTGTTTGAAAGCTGTGAACAGTGTGCACACACGTGGTGCATCAGCTAGGCATGGGCGTGCACTTTTTACACAATTGCGCAATTACATGGAAGTCTATGGTAACCATGGCAACGTGGGACATTGAAGAGAAAAAATCATAGCAACATAAGTGTTAAAAGAATGTCTGCAATGTACATTTTTGTATTGTGCATATGTAACCTGGTTTAACCGGGTTGTTGTGTTTTTATGGTAGTTTTAAAGTGAAAAAGGTGAGTGGATCATTTTACCCCGTTGATTTCTCTGGGCTGTCTCAGTTTACCCCGGTGCTGGGGTAAACTGAGACACAAGACCACTTTTTTTTTAAAACAATCATATTTTCACTGCCTTTTGTCTTGAATACATTCTGATAACTTCCATTGTTAGGATACATCCCAAATTACTGGGAAATGTGTCAATTTTTACTAATATATCTTTTAGTTCGCCTAGAGGAGAGCAAATGTAAAAAGTGTCTCAGTTTACCCCGCTCTCCCCTACTAGTGTGGTTTAATTTTTTATGTCAAGGACCCCCAAATGTATGGCCGTGGACCTGCATCATAACATATAGCCTACTTTGTGCCAGGATCCCCCCATAGGCCTACACACATTTCCATTTCATTGTTCAGATTTCTTTGGAAAATAGCAGATCTACAAGTTCACAAAGCATCACATCACAATTTTGTGTTGTGAGCTTGTGGATCAGTTATTTTCAAATAGCCGATATAGGCTATATATATAAGTGGTTAAACTGATTTTATCCTATTAACTCATTTAGCTAAGGATCCCCTGGAAGCCATCAAGGGTGTATGGGTAGGTTAAGCGACTAAATGTTTTATTTTCGAACTTAATTTTAATTCCATAAAATTTGGGTTTGGTCTTGTAAGCCGAATTTTACCAAAAGCCTATGTGAAAGTAGCATATTATGTAGTGTTCCCAACCTTGCGGCTCAGGACCAGAAAGAGAGAAAGATAAATGTGATGTCTCGCAAACTTAACTTACACAAATAATTTGGCACAGCACAGAGACAGACAGAGAGGCACAGAAAAACAGATGTAGGCTATATAGCATTTATTTACCATCAGGCCTGCTGGTTCTTGTGCTCCTGCTCCAGTGTGGCTTGCATACGACAAATGTGGCCATACTTTCCCAAATTACTGACGTCTGAGTCTGACATCATAGATGTCTGACATAAACCACATGAGACGGACACAATATGTCCAATTAATGGCCATATATGGAGCGTGACACGAGACATGACTGACTGACTCAGCTAACTTATTACTAACTGAGACCTACGGTCTCAATTACAGTGAGCCATAAAAACACTGTACATCACATTGATTGTCCTTTATTGAACAATAGGGATTTGGTTGCCTATAGGCACATAGTGCTATCCCAACTTTATTCTTAATATAATTTGTATTACGTAACCTTTAGAACGAGGAAGCAGCATTCTCGGTGATGACACCAAAGGCAACACACTATAGTTCTTGGCCAACTTTATTGAGTAACTCATTGAAACTTATAGGCTATAACCCAAAACCTCAAAAGTGATGCAGCTTGAGGGTTGGTCAAGCTTCATGTGACATCACGTACCGTATAGCCTATAAATAGGCAAGCACACTTGCAATTTCCCAGAATTGCACCTACGATAGCTTGATATCCTGATGTCATCTTTTCCCCCCTCTCTGATTGGCTCCCCAATAAAAGCCTGGGTTCCCGAGGCTAGCTCCCCATTAGAGTCGACGGCAACCACATTTGCAATCTCCAATTGCACCTTTCTAGTTTCCTTAGTATTATTTTCCCCCAGAAATAGTGAAGATGGTGGAGCTGAGCTTCTAGATCAGCAAATTTCAGTAAAAAAAAAAAAGATGACACCCAGTGTGAAGTGAGCAGTGCCTTTCATGAGTTAATTTCAATAGCGTCCCCGAAGCTTGGCCATGAGTCGAGTGTGGGACGGACACATACAGATTTAGCACTGCTCAAAAACCCAATAAAAACGCGATTGTTTTGTTGAAGATCTTTGCCTAATGACATGGCCAAAATAGATACGCCATGTTTGTAGTTAAGTGAACCTTCACACTGCCACCTTCGGTACAGGACGCCGCTCCACGATGGATCATAAAATTAGGCATCAGGGTGTGAAGGGTACGTGTCCACTATCATTCAGCCCGTGTTCAATGAGCCTTATGTCCTCCAGGTCATCTTTGATTACATTGATCAGGTGACTTAGACCTTCCTGCTGCTGTTTCAGGTGTTGTTTGATTTCCCTGAGAAATTCTGCATCAACACTGTAACGTTCCTCTGATCTCGCGGCGCTAAAATTGTTCTGCATTCTGATTTGGGCCATCAGCTCGTTCAGCCGGCCCTTCATTTTTGTCGGCGCGTTGAGCTCGGAATCAATGGTGTCCAACTGCACCCTGAGGTGCTCCTCGTCCATGTCAATAGCACAGCCACTCTTTCTTTGGATCTCCTGCTTGACAAGCACCCGTAGAACCCTGTGAGAAAGGTCCATTAGCTTTTTCTTGTACTGAGCGATCTTGGCCACCGTGGCAGCCTGGTTCTTTTGCAGGTCGTCGATGTCATTTGAAATAATATCCACTCTGGTCTGGTGCTGTTTGGTCATCTGTTCCTGGATCTTCATCCGGCCCAGCAACTCTTTAAACCCCACCATGGGCACGGCGATCAGTTTCTCTGGGTCGGGGTTGTCAGCCTTGGCCTGTTCCCAAATGATAGCGTCCATACCTGCAGGGGCATTCTGCGAGAGCTGTCTGAGCTGTGCGGGGGAAAGCTCGGTGCGAGGGACACACATGAGCACTCCAAGTGGTGGGAACAGAGCAGGCATGGTCTTGTTGGCCTGCTCCATGAGCCTGGAGAGATCGGTTGCTGGGATCTGCCTGGGAGCGGCATTAGGGAGACGTTCAACCACATAAATGATCACCTCTGTTTGGTCATCAGGAAGTGCTCTCACACTCTCTACATTGAAAGTGTACTGCTGGTTTCCGAAAACCTTCTTATGGAGTGTCTCCACCAGCTGCTTCAGCTGAGACCTCACGTCAGCCTCCTTTTTGTTTAGGACCAAAGTCACCAAGCCGTCCTCGTCCTTACCGCCAGGGATGCGGCTGTAACCCACCGTCTTGAACCTGCAGAAGGGACCCTCCTGCTTGAAGTCGACAGAGGCCTGGGTGTTGTAATAGCCCTTCCCGGTGCCCCAGTAAGCTTGCAGTTGGTTCCACTTGGCCAGGATGGCATCTCGCTCATCACCCAGTAACGCGGGAGCCGACAAAGCTGCAAACTGCTGGTTCAACACTGAGGTGGGCTGACCGTGCTGCTGCTGACCAAACCAGCCTCCTGGCTGCTGCTGAGTTTGTGCTCCAAACAAACTAGATCCTGGTGCAGATCCAAATCCTGTGGTCCCTGGTGCAGTTCCGGCACCAAGACCAAAGGGAAATAGACCACCTGTTGTGTTGGAGGGGGGAGTAATTTGGAATGGGGACCTCGGAGCAGCAGTAGATGTAGTAGGGATGCCACCAAAACCACCAGTGGTGGGAGAGCCGAACCCAAACCCTGCGGCAGCTGTGTTGGCTTGTGCCCCGAAGCAAGGGGCTGTAAGAGTACCAAATGCAGAAGGGGCTGTGTTGGTGGTGGTGGTGCCAAAGCTAACTGTGGCTGAGGCAGGGGCTTTAGCACCAAAAAGTCCAGATGTGCCTGCAGCAGGATTATTTGTACCGCCACCAAAGTTGTACGACATCGTGCTATTGTAAAGCACTTTGTAACCCTGTTTCGAGAAAGGGCTTATTAATGTGGTTTCCTGAAGGGCAACACACTATTGTTATCAGCTCCAGTTTACGGCGTAACATTTAGCCAATGAGGAACCAGCATTTTTGTGACGTCATCGTTGTGCAGCTTCCTCATTGGCTAAAAGCAGGTTTTTGTGGCGGACACAGATATGCCCATACATGAACTGAATATTTGTGTATATATTTTAGTAGTGACCTCTGCAACAACGAATAGATATGCAGATATGCCTAAATATGGACAGTTTGTTATGTCTGATGTCACGGGCCCATATATGGAGATCCCCAATGTCATCCCAGAGGCCGGTTGAGGATGATGTTGTTACAGGCTGTGTGTTGAGGATAAAGGTGTTCAACAGAACAGGACCTGAAGGACCGGAGGGCACTTGCCTCGGATGCCCTGCATGCTGAGGACATGGGATGAGACAGGGGTTGACACTAAGGTCTCAGAGGCACTTGCCCATCGGGCAAGTACAGGTCATGTTCTACTTGCCCGAAGGTAATGCCCACTTGCCCGAAAAGTAAATCGTCCTTTATAAAATGATAGGTACGATTTTAATTACCGCTCAATTTAACACTTATTTCTTTACTTTCTGAGCCTGTGCGATAAAATGTCATACCTCAATACCTCCAAATCCAAATACCAAATACTTTAGCTATGATTGAATATGTCTATGGGTTCACACTTGTTATTTTTTATTTTTAAATGTAGCAACAGTAAAAACAGCACATTATAGGTAAATAGTGCTCTTATTTTACATTCCACAGACCAGAAGACAGCGCACTGGCCACGTTCAGGTGTTTAGACAGATATCTGATGTTTATAGACATTTGTGTCCCCTCTCAAATGAGCACTTGCCCTGTCGGGCAACCTGAAAGCCAACTTCACCTGCCCTGACGTTTTATTTACCTGCCTGTGAGATGAGCTATACTTTATTAATCCCTGGGGGGAAATTGAGGCGTTACAGCAGATTAGTGTGTCAATACATAAATAACCTACTAGACAAACTAGACAAACAGTAACACAACAGACACAATGGACACAATCACAAAGGACCCGGATGGCCGGATCGAAAAATACATGAGGGAAGGAGTTCTTATAAGTGTTCATTGTACAGTCTGAAGGAGTATGTATCTCTCTGTATGCATTTTCATCTAGCGATTCATTTTGCTCTGGACCTTTCTCGTCTTTGACAGTTTGTTCATGTGCCTGATTGTTTGTGGAAAGAAGCTTTTTTTGCAGTCTGTTGCTAGTAGCTTTGAGACTGCATAGTCGTTTTCCATGCGGCAACATCTTGAACAGACTGTGGTTGGGATGGTGTAGATCTTTGATGATTCCTTGGGCTTTTTTGACACAGCGTTCGTCATACAGAGCTTGGATTGGGGGGAGATCACATCTGTCCGCACAACCCTCTGTAGGGCCTTGTGGTTGAGGTCGGTGCAGCTGCCGTACCAAGCAGTGAAGCAGCCAGTCAGGATTGCTCTCTGTGGCGCCTCTGTAGAAGGCTCTTCTAAAGGACTTTGGGACCCATCCCAGCCTTCTTCAAAGTTGATCACTTGGTTCGAGCTGAACATGGCCACACAGTCATGGGTGTACAGAAAGTAGACTAGGGGGCTCAAAACGCATCCCTGAGGTGCTCCTGTGCTGAATGACAGAGGGGGTCTTTGTTCCCATCCTCACCACCTGACGTCTTTGTGTCAGGAAGTCCAGGATCCAGCGGCGAAGGCTTGGATTTAGACCCAGACTCTTTAGCTTGGTGTCTAGTTTGATGGGAATTATCATTGTCACACCCACCATCCCGCCCATTCCCTGTTCTCACTCCTCCCATCCAAAAAACGTTACAAGAGCATCAAATCACACACCACTCGTTTCAGTAATAGTTTTTTTGCCCAGGCAGTCAGGTTGCTCAACGAAGGGTTGAAAGTGAAACATAGGTAAACATGAGCACTGTATGTTTTTTTTTAAACTGTACACTGTTACACTGTATGGTATTGTTGTTGTTGGGACTTGTTTTGTGTGGCCTGCATGGTATGTGGGTCCACACTCTTGTCAGTCACTGTGACCATGTCTTTGTGTAATAAGGCTGAGAGTGCTCCTGGCACAAGCATTTCATTGTATCTGTACTTGTATGGATATGTGTGACAATAAACCTGAACCTGAACCTGAACCTGAACACCCACACACACACGCATTTGTCAAGTAGTTCAGGCATGGTCCCTTATTCTTTTCCATCGTCTTTGTGCCCTTGGTCATGAGTCTCGTCCTTCCTTCACGTGATGGGATAGCTGACAAGGTTGGCGATTCCGCAGAGGTTACCACAGTTACGTGCCATCATGGCGTAACCCTTCTTGCCCCAGCTCTCATTCCAGCTGTCAGGGAAGAGGAAAAGAGAGAAGAGCAAGATTTTCAAAATTGCCGGGAGTCAAACACCATTTCGACTCATCACTTTGTCAACATGCGTCCGACAGAAAGCGCCATACGAATGTTACATGGTGAGCTCAGAGTCAACTAATATCTCAATGTTCCATTGTGAGGAGCACATGTACCACCTGATGTCATTTTGACAGGCTATGCGACCCACCTGTTCTGCCCCTGGCAGTCACTCCAAACCATACTGCCAGCACGGCATGATTGATGTCATCTTTGTTACAGTTGGGATCATAGTACACACCTAGGCACATGACAAGACAAATAAGTGAAATATAAAATGAGGTAGTGAAAGCAAGTCTGCAGTACAGCAGTTAGTTTAATGACTTATGACTGAGAAGGATCAAGACAGATACAAGCTTTAAAAGTAATCAGTAAAATCCTGGAATGAAATAATCCAGACATTTGTTCATGACATACTTCAAATTGTTGACATGGCTTTGTCACAAAGGTCTTTTCATTGTATCAAAGAATATGTCTGCAAATAAAATGTGCAAATATTCAAGAGAGCACAGAACTCTGTTGCAAAAATCAATAGAATATACGGCATGTCAAAACAGCAAAATGTGATTTCCATTCCCAGGGCGTTCACTTGTTGGCTTGCTTTTGAAACATAGACATGTTGAAATGTTGAGCATTTTATGTTTATTTATAGACCACATTGTTCATTTAGGAAAAAGGAATCTGGATCAAGCTAACTGTATCATACATTTTCACTTCCTTCTCACACCATTATTTTGCTGTGTAAGAGATCACGAGAGTTTCAGAGTGTCTACTCATTTTCATTGAAGCATGTGATGTGTGGGTTATCTGGAATGTCATTCTGATAGGAAAAACTGGCTTGGCATCTGACTCAGTTTAAGTTGTTTTTTAGTTCACTTCAAGTATTTGTAGGCCTGTATACGGCAAGTGCCCGTGCCTGTAAATTAAAGGCGAACAATGTGATGACCACACAGTAAAATAGCCAGTGTTCATCCATTTGTGACTCTGAGAGTGCACAAATGTACTTCACACTTCACATCACATGCACTTTTACTACAAAAGGACATATTTACTCAAGTACTGTACTTGAGTACTATTTTCTTTTTTACTTTACTGGAGTAGCGTATTTCCAATTTTCAGTACTTTTACCTCTACTCCACTACATCTTAGATACATATGATCTCAGACATCTCAATTATATGAAAACTTTAGTTAAGTTACTTAGTAGATTTTTAATATTAAAAAACATACATTAACCACTTCAGGCGTGTATAGATTTCAGCCTACAAGCTCACAATGTGTCAAGATGCGGCGATTGCATTGTGAGTTTGTACATCAGCTATTTTCAAAATATTTTTTATACATTTTGAACTTGTGAAAGTAAGCCATTTACCATGAGAGGAAGTGGGTTGTTGGCTGATTTACCACTGTTTCAGGGTTGTGGCACGAGGCAAAGCAGAGTGCCAATCAACCCTGAAACAGTGGTAAATCAGCCAACAACCCACGACCTCGAATGGTAAATTCATTGCTTTTCTACCACTTTCACCATAAATGAAAGAAAACACAGTTGTAACTTGCAAGGATGAAGGATCTTTAGTTACAATCATTAATTGTTTCAGTGGGCGGGGTCCATAAGCTTGTTGGCCTATTCTATTTGCCACTGTTTTAAACCAATCAGAAGAATCCAGTATTTGAACATGTGACTAGAAAAAGTGGTAGAATGGAACATTCTGCACAGTGAGTATTTTTTACTTTTGGTAAGTACATTTTGATGCCAATACTTTTGTACTTTTACTCATGTACATTTTGAATACGGGAATTCTATATCTAACAGTGTATATCTTCTACATTGCAGTATTAATAAGTAAAAAATAAGTAAAATATGTGAGTACTTTTTCCACCACTGCACATTACACTTGTGCCAGGCCAGCTATTGTCAAATCACCTCTCCAACATATTATGGGTAGGCTTCAGAGTCGATGCCTCCGTTTTCCTCTACGTATTCAAAGCTTGGAAGGCGTTGGTCATGTTCTCGGTGACACAGTCCACCAGGTTCTGAGGGCTGAGGTTCACCAGCTGCCCCGTCTTCTTGGCCAGTTGGCCCTTCAGGGACCCACCGAGCTAAAGGCCCAGCAGGAACCACAGGAACCCTGTGACAAGGAGAGAGAACCATGGAGAGAACAGCCACCCAACAGCAGAACCAGCTGAGATAATAATTATGTACAGTACAGGTGTGTGGTTTCTACAGTTTGTCCACAAGGGGGCGCACTCTGACCAGTTTAACAAATCATTGTGGGTGACCTACTACTGTATAATAGCTCAATGGTTGTGATGGCAGTTAAAGGAACAGATTTTCTAAAGGCCATCTTCTTTCTGCCACTTGTGCATTTCTTAAGTCCGAACTGTTTAGAAATAAAACTGAAATAGTCCTTGTCTACTATGTATTTTAACATTTAGCTTGGTTATTTAATAATGTCACTGTGTTCCTTCAAGGGACAAAACAAAACATAATTTAATTTAATTATAACAACAGGTCTGGAAGAGGAGCAACATTTTTAATCAATGTATTGCATAATTCATGGTCCTGAAGAAAGGCCTTCATAGTTGGTCGCTATAAAAACACTCAACAAGCTCGCCCTCCACTCACGTGCTTCATCAGACCTTGTTAGAACCACAGCCCAGTAGTTTTCAACCCTTTTCATATCAAGGTCCATTATTTAGGCTATTCTGCATTTGAGCCACCGACCACAATTTGATGGGTTGTAGCCTCTCAGACCCAAGACTTTAGAATATTATTTTTTTCAGGAGCATGAGGTCAGTCCGTTGTCTCCCCAGGTTGGCAGAAGGAGTGTAGCGCCAGGGTGACAATTGGGTTACAAAATCAAGGGGGACGTGACCAATCCAGAGGGGAGACACCAATTAAAAATGTACAAAAGAGTGTCAAACTTAAGAGGGGCAGAACATATCTTCTGGAGAATTTGACATGTTTGGTGTCATATAGAGATGGTGAGAAACTTGATCGACCACAAGCATTTACAGTATTCTTCAGCTCAGTGCAGAGACTCAAGCTGTACAGTGTACATGTTTGTAAATCATTTTGATGAAAATAGGCTTCTGAGCAACAATATGACCTGTCCTAGAGTGTATATTATGTGGATTTCACTCTACAATGGCACAACAGTGTGTGGATGCCACCTTGACAAGATTTCTTGGAGCGATTCTGTCTCTTTTAACATCGACGCAATTTGATGTCTGGGGATGTGAATGCTCCCACTGTGCATCCAGGGCTGCTTCATCCAGAGGGAAGCTCAGCCGAGGCCAGCAGCAGCACGGCCAGACGCACACAGCAGCATTCTGGAACACACACGCATGCACGCACGCACGCACGCACGCACACGCACGCACACACGCACACACACACACACACACACACACACACACACACACACACACACACACACACACACACACACACACACACACACACACACTCACTCTCAGGGGTCATTGCCATGTCCCTGCGACATACTAGTGTCATGTCCAGGGGGTACGTCAAGCTGCCTCACACTACAGAAACAGGAGGCTCCTGCCATATGGGCTCATGTCTTGGCAAGGCTTTCTTACTTATTGTCATGGTGGCTTGTGGTGTCCATTTTTGTGTTGAGCGGACAATAATATTACCAGAAACACAAAGAATTGGCCCTGATCCCCTGAATGACCATAAGATTGGAACTACAGTATTTATACACTCTCAGAGTTATGTTTTTTTTTTGAAAATCCCACGCTTGAGAACCACTGCACTGGTGGAATCCAATCGGACCAATGGCCCCCAGGGTTTGATTACCTGGATGGGGACCCAAATGCATTTGGGTCCCCATCCAGAATCAATGAGGGTAAATTGCAGCTTTAGTAACATTTATATTTAAATCATTGGAGAGAAATGTACCCACATTTTAAATACATATTAAACCTTTAGCTTAAAGTGAATATACAGCAGAATTTCCCCCTGGCCTTAATTAAGTTAGTCTTGGTCTTAACCATAATTGCTGAAATTCCTTTCATGCTCCATTAGGACCTCACCATACACAGTAAAGTGAGCGCAGACCAACACACCCAGTCCATAAAGCAGTTGCTGAAGAACGTCAACAGCAACCCTGAGGCCCTAACTGAGCTAGCTCAACGGGGGCTGGGCATTGGCACAGAGATCCTGATGGAGAAGGAAACTAAAAAGATTAGAAATTCCACGTATAGTTCCTGCACGATTTATGCCTGCTTCAACAGAACAGGACCTGAAGATCTGGTGGGCACTTGCCTGGGATGCCCTGCATGCTGAGGAGAGTGTAGAAATCAGACATGGGAGAAGACCTCAAGAGGCAGCTGCTTGTAGCTGCAGTGGAGTCAGTATGGCCATGATAGATAAGAGTGTGGAGGGCAGCGGTTCAGGAGTTGTCCTGAGTTGGTGTTGGCTAGACCTAGACCTCACTCTTGCATTGCTTTGTTGTCACCTGTATTGGGGTGTGGCGTGTGGCTACAGTAGTGCATTTGGTCCAAATGTGGTCACTAGCCTTCTGCAGAACCAAGCTCTTTGAGATAGGGGTCTCTGTCTGTGCCCGGAGCTAGTAATCTCTCAAATCTCTGGATCAATCCATGTCAAACTTTGTTTAAATCATCATGTATGACTGACATCACAGGCTGCATGGTCACATGAAGTCCAAGATCTACATTTAGGTCAAAGTTCCCATGTGGACCTGGATCCCGACTCGAGACCACAGCTCCAATATCTGGCTTTGTCCTTGACACGACGCATGGCCTATAACTTTGCACAAAGTGCTCAAAGTTAGTTGTATGCCCACTATTTGTACGGGCTCTGAAGCGTGGCCTACATTTTGGCAAAAAGCGCTCAAAGTTTGTTGTACACCCATTGGCCAAGTTTCATGGGATGCACACTGCTCACTTCACACTATGTGTAATTTATATTTTTTATAGTCTGATTTATCGCTTAGATTTGAGCTGTAGCAGAACCCCCCACCCCCTACGCGGATACAAACAACAAATTCTAATTCAAAATGAAAAACCTTTATTCAATTCCATAGAAAACATCATATTTTAGTTTCAATACAATATAATCCAGAGACTGGTTGCATTCATGTCCTTCATTTTTTATAAACACAAAGAGAAACTCTCATTGCCCAGCAATGTTACCTGTCAAACGGAATTCTATGCTCACTGCAGTGTCCCTACACAATTTGTTCAATGCTATCCAGAGATTAAAATTAAAATAACATTGAACACCAAACAAAGGCAGGCAAATTTTAAGTTTGTCTATTAACTTGGTGTCTAGTAAGCAGACAACAATTTATCCAGCCTTGCAGCCTGATGGGAAAAAAAAAAAAAAATCTCTTATGCCACAGACTACTAGGCCTGGTGCTTGGGAGAAAGACAATTATTCAGAGGTGCATAAAGTGTTTACAGAACACAACAGACAGCCATATTGTACTTTTCAATAATACTTCAAGTAAACTAAAGACCCAACAAAAGAAATCCATTAATCCTCTTATACCAGTAAAATATCTAAATTCAAATTCAATGAATCTCTTTTGGATAATATTCTAAACAAGATTCCAAAAATACAGGTGAGATAGTCCTCAGAAATGCTGCTTACAAAGGTTTTACATTTGGTTATAATTTCAATAATATTGCACAATGAACGAGAAGGTGGCAAAACATTCAGGGATGGGGGAATTTAACCCTTTTTTCGACTACATTGTCTGTTTGTGTGTGTGTCACACACACACATACACACACACGCATACACACACACACCCACAAGCATTTGTCAAGTAGTTCAGGCATGGTCCCTTATTCTTTTCCATCGTCTTTTGTGCCTTTGGTCATGAGTCTTGTCCTTCCTTCACATGATGGGATAGCTGGCAAGGTTGGCGATTCCGCAGAGGTTACCACGGTTACGTGCCATCAGGACGTAACCCTTCTTGCCCCAGCTCTCACTCCAGCTGTCAGGGAAGAGGAAAAGAGAGAAGAGCAAGAGGTTCAAAATTGCCGGGAGTCAAACACCATTTCGACTCATCACTTTGTCAACATACGTCCGACAGAAAGCATTGTACGAATGTTACACGGTGAGCTCAGAGTCAACTAATATCTCAACGTTCCATTTTGAGGACCACATGTACCACCTGATGTCATTTTGACAGGCTATGCGACCCACCTGTTCTTCACAATCCAGTATTTCTTGCCCCTGGCAGTCACTCCAAACCCCACTGCCAGCACGGCATGATTGATGTCATCTTTGTTACAGTTGGGATCATAGTACACACCTAGGCACATGACAAGACAAATAAGTGAAATATAAAATGAGGTAGTGAAAGCAAGTCTATAGCAGTGAGTTTAATGACTTTGCTAGCCTAGTGCAGGTTGTTCCAAAGTATAGGAGCCTTGCTGGCTCTAGTTCAGTCTAGACTTTGAAACAGCCAGAAAGATCATGTTAGACAGACAATCTTAGGCATCAGTGTTAAAAGGCGTGAAGGATCAAGACAGATACATGCTTTAAAAGTAATCAGTAAAATGATGAAATCAAAACATTGTCTAAAATCAAGGCACAACAGGTATGTATTGCAGTCACACCCAGACCAGACTAGAGACTGATTCATTTGACTCAGGCCGGGTCTGATGTGACCGAGTGCTTGAATGGGCCACCATCCACCCTACACTCACCTCTCTGGTAGAACTGGAAGGTGCCCTGGGTGGCATCGATGCCAACAGACACTGGCCCGTGTTTGAACAGCGCTACGGCCAATGCGTGCTCGTTGCCCTCTGGGATCTCCTTGTAGCCTTTGCACTGGGCAGTCATGCCTGTTACATTGTAACGACACTGCTGGTCCTGTAGGTAAGACACAGGAGAAGAATCATCTGTCATTTGGCTGCATTATGCCACCACTAACATTTTGTTCATGACTGTCCTACTTCAAATTGTTGACATGGCTTTGTCACAAAGTTCTTTACATTGGCTTTACGTTGGCTTGCTTTTGAAACCAAGACATGTTGAAATGTTGGATGTTTTATGTAACTATCTAGAGATTGCATTGTTCATTTAGGAAAAGGGAATATGGACCATGATAACTGTACTCATACATTTTCACTTCCTTCTCACACCATTATTTTGCTGTGTAAGAGATCAGTTTCAGTCTGTCAATTCTTTAGCCCAAGGAAGCAGGTAGAATGACGTCATGTCGTGACCATAGAGTGACCATTATTTTTCGTTGAAGCATGTGATTTGTGAGTTATTCTGGCATGTCATTCAAAAACTGTCTCGGCACCTGACTCAGTTCCAGTAGATTTTTAGTTCACTGAGTATGTGTAGGCCTGTATAAGTGCCTGTAAATTAAAGGCAGCCTGGACTGCTGGCATTTTGATTTAAAACTAAATCAAAATGTGCTGTCAGAATCAACACAGTAACACACACAAAGAGTAGAAATGATATGTTACACTAAACATGTTTTTCTTATACATGACACGTGTCCCATCTATTTGTCACCTCACCTCTCCAACATATGGGTAGACCACGTCAGAGTCGATGCCTCCATTTTCCTCTACGTATTGGAAGGCAATGGTCATGTAGCCTCCTCCACAGCCGGAGTTCTCGGTGACACAGTCCACCAGGTTCTGAGGGCTGAGGTCCACCAGCTGCCCCGTCTTCTTGGCCAGTTGGCCCTCCAGGGCCCCCGCCGAGCTAAAGGCCCAGCAGGAACCACAGGAACCCTGCCACAAGAGTACCATATATGGTTTCTACAGTGTCCCACAAGGGGGCGCAATCTGACCAGTTTCAGGTAAAGTAAAGTCATTTGACGAGGCAGAAAATCATTGTGGGTGACCTACTGTAATAGCTATGGTTGTAATGGCAGTGAAAAGAACAGATTTTCTAAAGGCCATCTGAATGTCTGCTCACTGCCGCTTGTGCATTTCTTAAGTTCTAACTGTTTTAGAAATAAAACGGAAAGGTTGCTTAAAAATAATTCAACTTTGGGAGCGTAAAACTGCATGCTAAGGTTCCATTGGTTTCATTTTACACTCCCAATAGTTAAAGATCTATAAGGGTCCATTGTTTACCAACTCTCCATCATTTAGCTGGGGACCACCTGGAACCCCCTAAAGGACCACAGGTGGTCCCCGGACCAATGGTTGAGAAGAGAACTACTGTCTATTCAGAGGGAATGAATGCTCATTAGATAATAGGGTATATAATTCCAGTGCTAATCTTCCTTAGCGCAAGATAGCCTACACCATATTTCAATGTATGTGCTATATCGTGCCTTACTCTACAATTCCACTGCTAATGGTAATTCATAATCCAGTCAGACTGTTTTACTTTCTCCCAGCAGATTATGTGACCTACTGTAACAGTGTTCATTTATTTCCACTTGGAATCAGGGGGAGAAATGGTTTGTTAAATCCTCCAGTTCCTCCTGTACAATGTCCCGTAACTTGTATAAATGTAACCAAATTGTCCCAGAATATAACCTTACATGCTCATATATTTCAACTAACATTACAAACAATAACAATAATCCATATCCATAATCCATAAATCCATATGACGTCCTGGTAATGATTTCAAGATCATCCTCATATGGGCTGTGATCTGGCCTAGTTCTGAACGTCACCGGAGTCACCAGAGGACGTTATCATGACGTCATTTGGCTTGCATGGATTGTGCAGGAACGAATTACATTGTCCAGAAACTTTGCTTCACAAAGAGAGCAAAATAGAGACCAAAATAGTATTGCTACACTTAAAGCTTTTGGCTGATGTCATTTTGTGTTTAGTTCCACATCATCCATATTTTAAAGAAAAGGAAAAGGACAGTGGCTACAGCCTACTACTACTACTACTACTAGAAATTGAATTCAATCTCTGGTAATTATTGTCCAACAACATTTGCTATTACTTTCACACTTTCTCATGTGAAAATCATTGATTCAAGAAACATAGGAAAGGCCTGATATACAGTATTTTGGTTCATAAAGTGGGTGAAATGTCCTTGGTGCCCTACAGCACCACTTTTGAAATAACATCTCTACGCACGTACAATAGAAATGCTAAATGGAATTACACAAAAGGGCTATGATTGTAATGATAGAATATCTGTCTGACAGACAGATTAATTTAAAAAAAGGTTTTGTTATTTGCATTTAACAGTATTAAACGTATCCAGTCGACCTGATTTGACCAACCAGCTCTATCAGCCGATGCTTGTACATTTTGCCAGCTTGTGTTTGCACTATCCTTGCACCATTCTAAACAATGTATTATCTCATTGGTACCCAAACCTTTCATGTCGAGACCCAAGAGAGAGATTAGACGTTTGCCCGGGATCCACACTAGTGAAAATAGCATAACTACAAGCGCACACAGCATTGCGAGCTTGTAGATCGTCTATTTTCACAACTTCTTAATTATATCCACAAGTTTCCAACGTCCCATCGTGCATTGCGCAGAAGGTGGGCGGCAGTTCCGGCGTTGCAGCCAAGTGTGAGCTACAAGCTCACAACAGTTGCATCTGTGACGCGGCGTGAGCTTGTATGTCTGCTGTTCTCCGGATGTGTCCCACACATAATTCTACAGTAAATTCCCGCGGAAATAGGTGGATATTTTTTATATTTATGGAATTTCTTAGGTTTGTTTTTAGTTTTAAAAATGTAAATATATTTTACGATTATTATTCTTTTTTACTCGAGTCGTGACCCATAAACCCAGTGTTTGGGAAACAGTGCATTCCATGAGCTCTGACCTGGTTCTTGACAGGGGTCACCATGCCCTTCTTACGGTAGTCGATGGACTTGGGCAACCACACCTGGCCGTCGTCAGGGGAGACGGTGTGGCTGTTGTCCCTGTTTACAGGCACCTGGAGACCGGTCATCCTCTCAGAGACCTCCTCTGTTGTCTGCATGCAGGGAGGAGAAAATAGAAGAAGGAGGGACAGAGTTTAAACACCAATTACCCTTTGCCTGCTGAGGAGTGACCAGTGGTGTAAATTAAGTACATTTACTTGAAGCAGTGTTTCTCAACCTGTGGGTACCCAAATTATTTTGGGGGCGTCCCCAGATGATTAACTTAATATGCAACATTGTTTTCTCACTCAACAGTAAACAAACCAACATAAAGTGTAAGTGTATAGAGGAGAGGGTACCGGTATCTGCACATTTCTGAAGTGACAATTTAAGGACTTTTTAAAACCTAAAATTACAAATTAAACATTGGCCAAATTGTCAAATATTAGAGGCAGAAATCGTGAAAATAGCAGATCTACAAGCTCACGTGTTGTGATGTGACGCGTTGTGAGCTTGTAGATCTGCCATTTTCAAACATTTTGTACTATTACTTTAAGTACATTTTCATGCCAACAGCTTCATACGTTTACTCAAGTACATTTTGATTTCCAGACTTTAACTTGTACCAGAGTATTTCTACATTGCAGTATTGATACTTTTACTTAAAGGAGCTATAGTCAACTTTTTCTTGAAAAACGGATGCTAAAATAAAAATAATGTTTCGAAAATATTTTATAAAAAAATAAGCTTCATATATGTGTTTCAATAAAAAAATGACCACAAAAAGCGGAAAAATAATGATAAAATAATCATTTTGGCCCTTTGTTTACATTTTTCGGACCCTGTAAATGTAAACAAAGGACCAAAATGATTATGTTATCATTATTTTTACGCTTTTTGTGGTCATTTTTTTATTGAAACACATATATGAAGCTTATTTTTTTATAAAATATTTTCGAAACATTATTTTTATTTTAGCATCCGTTTTTCAAGAAAAAGTTGACTATAGCTCCTTTAAGTAAAACAATTGAAAACCTTTTCCACCACTGGGAGGGCTCTGATGACCCCTGGAGGCAAAATGTTCTCCTGAATGTATTTAATCCACTTAAGAAACATGCAATAGAATAATGCCATAATTTCCCTGTATGTATGTGTGTGTCTGGGGGGTGTTTTATGCTGTATGACCATTAAGGAGAACTTTGCCCTTTGCTGACTGAGATGTATGCTGCTTGTGACACACTCCCCTATGTGTTCTGTGTGTTGGGCCTGGTAAATTGTTACCAGCCATACAAAACTGTACGTTTATTCAGCGGGGAGAGTGTGCTCTTAACACAGAACCAACTGGAAAATGACATGTTTCCTCACAGTAGAACAATTGGTGTCATCGTTAAATATGGGCAACGTTCTCCTTTAAAGATTATTGAGAAAAGAGATGTGGATGAGTGTTGAGCAGAATGGAGGGATAGAGAAATGTGATAAGGAAAGGAATTGAACCAGAGTGAGATGAGAGATTAGAGACAATGGCAATTTAATAAATATGTAATTGCACAAGTTATCGATTGTGCAGAGTTTGACAACACCTGCGTGGGAAATCATGATTGTATGAGCAAACATTTAAGATAAACTGTCTGTCCTGATTTTTCTGTCCTGATTTTTTGACGTGTGGAAAGATCCATTTGGAGGAAAAACAGCCTATCTGTTACATCTAAATGCTTCAAGTCTAAATTAAAATGTACCCTTCATTTCCCAGCCACCTGTGCTCACAATAACGAAGAATCCTCATTAATGAATGAAAGTGAGCTATACCATAAAAAGGCACTACACTATCAATTTCTGATATATAGCCTTTTATAACTGAGCCTGGCTCTTGCCTTCCTTGTGTAAAAACAACCATCAGTCAAGACCTGTTCTGACATATACTGTTTGTCGGCATCTACAGTTAATTAAATGGCCACAAGCCTTTGTTTTGCCCTATCCACAGCATGTAAAGACACAAATGGCTGCTGACTGCATCTGCTTTAAAGCCACCACTTGCTCCTGGTATTTTTGAGTAAAGAAAAGGATGGCTGGCACTTAGGGACTGGATTTCTGTGTGTTTTCCACACTGACCCAAAATACGGCGTGTTCCAGGGACATGTGACCAATCCAGAGGGGAAACACCAATTAAAAATGTACAAAAGAGTGTCAAACTAAGTGGGGCAGAACATATATCCTGCAGAATTTGACATGTTTGGTGTCAGCTAGAGATGGTGAGAAACTTGACCACAAGCATTTACAGTATAAGGCTTCCCCATCACTTCTTCAGCTCAGTGCAGAGACTCAAGCTGTACTGTGTACATGTATGTAAATCATTTTGATGAAAATAGGCTTCTGAGCAACAATATGACCTATTGTGTATATTATGTGGATTTCACTCTACAGTGGCACAACAGTGTGTCGTGTGTGGATGCCGCCATGACAAGATTTCTTGGAGCAATTCTGTCTCTTTTAACATCGACACAATTTGATGTCTTGTCTGGGGATGTTTGCTCAACCAGCAAACACCCTGCATGAAAACAATCTTCTTTCATATTTATTCTGTAGTTTATCCTGTAGGATCTCACTGTTCTGTATATGCAGCTGGCATATGCAGTCAGAAAAGGTTTTGTCCCAAAAGCCCCTTATTATAGACATATTCAGGTCATGTATTACATTCAGAGGCTTAAACCTTGGTTAAGTTATCCATAGCACACCCCATGTAGTTTAATGTAATCATTGGTTACTATTGCTGTATTGACTTTGACCCCTAAGGACCTTCCAGGGAGAGTGCTCATGTGCGTCTTGCGGTGACACGCTCCCTAGTTTTTCTTCTTCTCTGAGCTGCTTTTTTTGTTAGTTTTTTCGCACTGATTTTTGACTTTCTGAGTATTCTGCTTTGTTTAACAATGTCAGTGAGATACTTGTTGCACTAACTAGCATTGACTGTTACGGTCTCTTTTTGTAAGTCACTTTATGTATATATATACTTATATATTATTCGCCCCCTCTATTGATGCACCTTTTCTTTATTGGTACTGTACTGCTCTTTTTTTTCTTTTACTCTTATCTATCTTTTGTCTTACTTCTCTGTAACTTTGTAAATACTGTATACTGCTATGCTACAACTGGACAACTGAATTTCCCCCTTGGGATAATAAAGGTATCTATCTATCTATCTATCTACAATCTGACCACTATTTGATGTCAACAGGACTGATATTGCCCATCATGCCCATTGGAGTGCAGACAGAGATCAGCTGTGCAAGCTGGCCATTTAACCACTTAAATCTCTTCACAGAAAATAGACGATCTAGATCTGCTATTTTTTTCTGCCTATCGCCTGTTATGCATTTCCAGAACAGGGGTGCTAGGGTTCAAAAAGTGGGGTCGTTCTCAAAGTGGGGTCCGGGGATTTGTTACCGTGGCTATTTAAAAATAGAAGATATACAATCTCACAGCGTGTCACTTCCATCCTGCCACACTGCAAGCTTGTACATCTGCTAGTTTGGAACATTTTTTACAAATCTTGAAAGTGTTTGAAACATGTTTTAATCTTCTCTTAGGGGGTCCCTGTCACAAATATTTTCAGATTGGGGTCCACGGCCAAACATATATACCGGTATACATTTGGGGGTCCTTTGCACAAAAAGATTTGAGAACCTGGATTAAACCATTCAGTGTTCCAATATCAGGTCTGTGGTGGTTTCCAAACATGAACTGTGTGCACTGACTCACCATGTCTCCCAGATGGTTCATGCCCAGCTCGTAGGAGTGCATACCCAGAGCTGCCTCCTGATTATGAGCTTCAATCATTAGCATGTTCTTCTGCCAGATGGCCCTCCGGATCATGTCGTCACCCTGAGAATCGAACAAAAACCAAAATATCGTTGTTGTCGGGTGGAAACCTTGTATGTCCAAAACCGTTTTGTATTTATCATTTTAAATATGATTTAAAATATTGAATAGACAATCTACAAGATCAGATTGTAGATCTGCTATTTTCACTAGTTTTGTCTGACAGTCTTGTATGGAGAAAGCATTCTTTTACTTTACGAAAGAAACATACAATTTTGAAACTTGGAGATACAAGGTTTCTGCCCGAAAGTGACAATATGCAACAACAATATACCAGTAGTTCTCTCTTCTTTTGAGGAATGTAAAAAAAAAAAAACACTGGAGGCAGGACGATCATTCTTTTAAGCTTGATTTTCTTTTATGCAATATGTTGTGAGCTGACACCGTTGTATAAATAAATAAAATAAATAAATGGTGAATGTGCATCTCATTCACCCGTTCAAACACCAACGGCGGAGGAAACCATGCGAGACACACAGCTTGCTCATTGGAAGCTTGCTCAATGACACTTTGTCATGCAACCAGGAGGTGCAGGAGATTGAGCTGTAAGCCAGTAAACATTCCAATTCCAAGGTGGCTCTACCTCCTGAGCCACTGCTGAGCATGGTTGTTGAAAAGGAAACGCACATTTTGTTAACATCCTTTGATAAGATCCTAAATCAAAAACTCAGTTTCAAACGAATGCTGAATATTTTGAGAGCATGCACACGCACGCACACGCGCGCACACACTCACACACACACTCACACACACACACACACACACACACACACACACACACACGCTCCCATCTGGATTAATGAACTCTAGCCTGAGGACAACATGAGGAAACAGAGATACTGATGCAGATGCTTGGGACATGAAAGTGATGCTCAGTACATCAAGGCTCGATATGACTCAATGATCTGTTCTTATTCACATTTCCCTCCTAGCTAGAATCTGTGTAGCCAAAGCTTACATAGTAAAATCCTCAAATGGTAATAATTTAAGTTAACTCAGAGTGTACAAATATAACCAAGAAGGGTCCATTTGGTTACATACTGTACATACACTCTTACAAATTGATAAATTAACACAGAGGATTTAGCACTTTTTTGTTGTCATTTCGTATTCAGGAAAATCAGCGTGGACTAGAGCAGAGTATAAAAAGTATAGAGTGAAATGTAATGCCATCGATGCCCTAGAATTATACCACATGATCAGTTTAGTCATTTATAGGGAAAGTAATTAATCGGGTTGAGGAATATTCTCAATCTCACTATAAGAGAATGTCATACATTAACTTATATCCGTGTCTGTGTCCTCGTCATTTTAAACCAAGGCCAAAACTTGATGGAACTGTCTAGCCCTGGTTTGTTATATTTACATTTTAGACCTAGAAACTTTGGCATTGGTCTATAGACCTAGAGTAGTAAAGGAAAGTTAATAGTAAATTGTGTAGTCCAGTGTGTTGGAAGATATTTTCAGTGTTAAATATGTTTTAAGATCAGCAGTTCTATCAAAACACCATTTGTAACTTATATAATAGCATTGACAGCTGTTGTTTAAACATATACCGTCTGTATAAATGTTGTCACAATAAACTCCTAACCGCTTCATTGAGGAGGGCAGTGGCTCAAGAGTTAGAGTGGCCACTTGGGAAACAGAAGGTTCCCGTTGTGATCCCTGGCTCCCCCTGAGTTGCTGTCGAAGTAGTCTCGCGTAGTCAGACAACCATTCCACAATCTCCGAATGCTACTGCTCCCGAACGGCGAGTATCGAAAGCTGACATTTCCGTTCACAAAACTATATTTTAAAATATCATTTCTGATAAGCAGCAAGCTATGTATGCTTAGATGATATATTAGGATAAATGTGCGCAACTGTAAAAATTAATTAAGTGGCTAGGAGGCTTCACATCCGCTTTATAGCTTCTCCTGCCAGATACTCATCATATGACTTCCGTTGCCTCAGACTGTATGACAGGAGCATTTGCAAATCGCGGGAGTAAACAGTCTGGCCACACAAGACTACTGTTGAAGTGTCCTTACATGGTTTCCTCTGCCCGGTGTGTGTGCATGATGCACTTTTCATTGAACTTGAAAGAATATGCTTGGCTGCACTTGAATGAGAGAAGTGCTGGCACCAAAGTGATGTAAAGATTTGAGCTACAGTATACTGTATGTATACCCCAAACAAATAGCCATCTACACTACACTGGCAGTAGAAATGAATATCGTTGGCTGATATCCTGCACAGAGCGCACTTGAAGAAAAACATCTGACTACTATACTGAGTCAGACACAGACAGACAGACAGACAGACAGACAGACAGACAGACAGACAGACAGACAGACAGACGTTGAGTCAAACAGACACAGATGTTCACATAACAAGCAGCAGACATGCACACACTCACATTATCACTCACTCACTCACTCACTCACTCACACACACACACACACACACACACACACACACACACACACACACACACACACACACACACACACACACACACACACACACACACACACACACACACACACACGCACATGCACACGCATACTGACCAGGCCATTGTACTCTCTCCTGTGAGTGGTCTTCCACTGCTCCCACTGTGCATCCAGGGCTGCTTCATCCAGAGGGAAGCTCAGAGCCGAGGCCAGCAGCAGGGTGACACACGCACACAGCAGCATTCTGGATGGAACACCACACACACAAGTCAACACCAACCAACCATGTCCGTACACATTCGTCCATGGCAAAGACTTGGTCTTGTCCATATAAGGTTTTAGATGTTTTACACACCATTATATAGTATAGCCCAATGTTTCTCAAACTTTCAAATTTCAAGGTCTCTCTCCCCTCGAAACCCAGGCTTCATTTTCTTCCGATCGCAAAATGAAGCCTGGGTTTCCGAGGCTACTCTCCCCTTAACTCTGACAAAAATGTGCATTTGTACACTGTCAGAGTTACAGACTTGTGGGTCAATTTAGACCCCCCCCTAAAGGAACCCATAGAGCCCCTGGAATCTACTTTGAGAACCACTGGTATAGCCTATTCATATATTTTGATCAGACGATACAAGTCTCCAGGTTTTCTTCAGAATATGTATATGGCACTTATTTACTATGACACTATATGGCACATTAGGAGTCCAATTAGTACTAGTGATTCTCAAATGTTTTATTTTGACCACCATAACTCTGTGGGTATACAAATGGAACTTGGTTCCATTTGTACAAGAGTTACAGACCTGTTATGGTCATTCAGGGCTAGCTCTTTAGGTGTTCCTTCCTGGTAATATTATTGTACACTGCCACAATGCAAGTTATGAGAGTTCAGTTCACAAAAGTACTAGATTGACCCTACACTCTCAGAGTTACAGATGATACATTAACACTGAGAATGTTACTGTGTGGCATCACATAGCCGAGCTGCATTCAGGAAAAATGTCTACTTTTATCCAGAACTCCAACCCCCAAAAAATTAAATTCAAATTATTAAATGTAATGAATAAGTAATAAACAGTATGTTATATAGGCCTATATTCTACAATTTCTACTTTTCCATTGAGAAATAAAAACAGTTGAAACAGAAAAGTAGATCCCACTGTTTGACAAGCAAGCAGGCCTACTGCCTGTAATCTCAAGTATCCCTTGAAAGTGTGTATGCCTTCTTGACAGAGTTGTAGAAATGTTCCCAGACCCCAGTGAGGTAGACATGAAAGTTACTGACCAAAACAAAGACGGTTCTATGATGTTGAAAGCCTACTTTCCTTGGTGGGAACAATCTGAGACCCCATCTCACGTGTGTAAAATACACCGTCCTCTTGGCCAGAAAATAAAAGATTTCACAGGAAGTTTCGGCTACTCCACGCCGCCCTCTACAGATCGTGTCAATAGAGATTTGGGTTAGGTGGAATATTTTCTTTTCTGCTAAAAAGTGTAGGCCTTTTTTAGACGTGAGTTGGGGGGCTCAGAGTATTCCCCACTAAGGAAAGTATGCTTTAAACTCCCTTTGTTTTGCTGAGTAGCGAAACTTTATTTTGTATTTTTACTACAGAAGACGCGCAGCCTTTCCTGCGGCGCAAGGGCTCATTGGTGACTAGTGTTAAGGTCGGAGGAGAACTCCTAGACGCTGACGCTGTTATGCTATGGACCCGACCGAGCTAGACAAAATAGGCATTCTCTCGAGACTAGTGGAGCTACTGAAGGAAGAGGGACAACCCGAGTGGGCGTTCCCTTTTCTTTGACGATGGCTAGCCAGATTGAGACAAAGGTGATACAGGCTAAACTTTGTGTCGCCACTTCCAAGCTGCATTGTGAATTGTGCACGCATGGCCCCATATTGTACTGCTGCATTTGAATGTCAGCAACTGCAACGTGATCTTGTGCTAATGTAATTTCCCCTGGGTGGTTCAATGTTCCGCCCACTAAATATACCAACAGCAATAATAGCGATTATGCAAATAATTATGTTCACTCTGCAGGAAGTCGTTTGCAAATTCTCATCATGGTAACAACTTTAGTGTCTCTTTTCCACTCTCCGTGAGACGAATTTCTGGCTTGATCTGAATTCTGATCAATGTAATATGACAAAAGAAAAACTTTAAACCTACTATAGTTATCCATTACTTTTCCCCTGATAAAGTAGCTAGACAAAAATAAACAAAAACGAAGGAATGTGAAACAAAAGGCCTGATCAATAACTTTATACAAATCAAGCAAAGGACCCCAATTTAAACAAGCCATCCAGCTTTCTTGACGTCTAAATCCTTCTAGTTTATCAGTGAACTGTAGCCTGTCCTGTACTTTTTTCCCATGCAAACTTCTAATATAAAGTATTCAATCAATCAACAATAGTAATTAGTAAGTTTATTACCTTTCGTTCAAAGGTGTGAGACTATATCGCTCGGATGAAGTCTTCTGAATGAGATGCGCTGATTTTTCCTTTACTGTTGAACTAGGTCAGTGTGTTTGAGTTTATATTGGAACGAGTTTGAGGAAGTGCAATGGAGTCAGCTTAAAAAGTTGGGAGGAGGAAAGGGGATTTTACATCTGGATTCGCTCAGTTCCCCCAAACTAAACGAGCAGCCAGATGATGTCAGGTGTCACATTTCATGCCTGTCAGGACGTCCTCATGAGCACTGGTTCTCAACCTAGTGTCCGGGGACCCTCGAAGGTCCTTGAGGCCGTGTTAGCTATACCTCCCCCTGACCTTTTTACTGTATTTATTGTTGTTTTCTGACTGTCTTATGATGATATTTTTTGCATAGTAGGCCACTGTGTTTTATTTGTGTCGAGTACAAAAAGGGGCCCCAAAGCAATCTTGTGGTATTTATCCTTTTAGTTGACCTTGTATCAGTGAACTGTTACAGTAGGCTACTGTCCTGTAGCCTACCCTTTTCTATAAAGTATTAAATCAATCAAGCAATGTTCCAGCTGGTCTCCATTTAAACACTATATTTACAGTGTAGATTGAGGGTCTGAAGAAGACAAAAATAAATACTAATTTCTGTTAATGTACGTTCTGTTCTGTATTTTGACAGATTTTGCAAGAACAAACTTATAGTGTTAACAACAACAACAATAATAACAATAGACCTAATTATAGAAATTATTATTATTCATAATTGTCAATGGCAAAATAATTACATTGTCCTACTAATTAATAAATAGCTAACGTTTGTTTGGTTCGAAACATATCAGCTGATGGATTCTATTAAATGTTCATGTTGTCCAGTTCTTTTTTGACTAAACGTTCAAATACACAACATGATTTAAATCACAAATCATCTCATTTTAGAAAACATTTGTGTACATTAAAAGATTTATTCTGAGACCTTCTCATTTGCTGCTGGTTGGAATATTCTATCATCAATTATGAGAAATATTATGTCATAGAGAGAAGTGTACAAACCACTTCTGTGTCTGGGGGGCATTTTATGCTGTATGACCATTAAGGGGAACTTTGCCCTTTGCTGATTTATGCAGCCTGTGACACTTGCTACCAGCCTGGTAAATTGCTACCAGCCATACAAAGCGTACTACATACTGTATGTCCACTGGTGCATAATGGCACATACTATAGGCTATATGTTGACCCCTGTGTGCTACTGTATCAGGAATACATTGTTGCTGATGGCTGATGGCCTTGAAATCATCATAGATGTTCTACTAAATAAGATAGAAAGGTTTAACACAAAGTCTAAAAAAGCTTTTCCATATAATGTGTTCATTTGGCATCAAAAGACAAGCATTCAGGCAGTGTTGTAAAAAGTACTCACATTTTATACTTAAGTAAAAGTATACAGCAATGTAGATGTACTCCGTTACAAGTAAATGTCCAGATTTCAAAATGTACTTGAGTAAAAGTATGAAAGTAATGGCATCAAAATGTACTTAAAGTACCAAAAGTAGAAGTACAAAATGATTGAAAATAGCAGATCTACAAGCTCACAATGCGTCGCATCGCGACGCGTTGTGAGCATGTAGATCTGCTATTTTCAAATAGCCACGGTATAAAATAGGGCTAAAGTGCATTAATGTATGTTTTATAATATAATCATTTATATCTGCAAAGTAACTAATAACTAAAGTTTTCAAATAAATGTAGTGGAGTAAAAGTACAATATTTGTATCTGAGATGTAGTGGAGTAGAAGTAAAATACTGAAAACTGGAAATACTCAAGTAAAGTACAAATACCTCAAAACTGTACTTAAGTACAGTACTTAAGTAAATGTACTTAGTTACTTTACACCACTGCATTCAGGTGAGCAGCACGCACAGCTCCTCTTTTCTTTGTGTGTTTTCTGTCTGTACACCTAGTCCGGGGCCGACCGAACGATTTTCTCGGGGGGGTCATAAAATTCAGCCCGAAATCTGATCGGCCCCGGGATCTGCTCAGTCTGTTGGGGCCTTAAGTCTCTATCAGAAGACAAGCAAATGCCCATTAGAATGCAGGGTGGCAACAAACCATATCAATTCAATATCATGATGAATCCCAAAACAAAATGTTTTCAAAAATAAAGTCTGAATAGCGAATGCTAGGCAACTTCATTGCAATTTGTGTGCATGAATATGGTAGAAAAAAACTAAACATAAATAACGACATGTTTGTCCCTATGTTTTTGCTTCCATCAAAAAAAATAGAAAACAAATGATCAGAGTTGCCCAGATTAAGTAATTGAGCATTACAATGATTTTTTTCTCCAACATTAAGTCTGCTTTTGGCTACTTCCCTGTAGTGTTAGTCAACCGCCTGTTTTATGAACAATGTCTCATGACTAGGCCTATATGGTATACAGTCACACTATAGTCTACCTCTGAAGTCACTTCTCTAAATACAAGTATAGCCTATCCCATCTAACTCATATGTCCAATTATACATTTTTACAGCATGTCCCAAAGGTAGACAAGGCAAAAGGTTGGATAAAAAAAGAGTGACACAATCTGGAACTGATACCGCAAAACCTTTGTGAAAAGGGTGCCATTTATTGTTCGGCCTTTCTCGGCAATCGGATGCTGCATGCATGATTTTGTTCCAAAAATGTTACAAAAGTCGACCTGCTGGTGGCGCTATAACAGGCCAATGTGAAAAGGGTGGTATTTGTTCCTTTAACTATATGGAAAATGCAATCTGCGTGCAAAACTTCGGCACAAGCTGTGTTCATGATTTGCGAAAATTCATTTGAGGCATTTCATTCAAAACGAACCAATCCTGCAAACTTTGGAAGCCAATCCTAGCCAATCGACTGTAGAGATACTGTCTACCAATTTGCGTGATTTTCTGACAAAATCTGTAGGAGACTAGGAGTACTGTCAAAAATATGTTTTGCAAAAATCTGCCTCATGGTGGCACCATAACAGGCCCATGTGAAAAATCTGGGATAGAGGTTCTGAATTGGCATCCAGGGAGTGTGCACAGTTTAGCAGCAACCGGGCCAACAGCACCGGAGATTAGCTTGTAACAGACGGACGGAAACACAGACAGACAGAAACACACACGGACGGACAGACAGACAGACAGACAGACACATGGACGGACGGACGGACAGGGGCTAAAACATAGTCTCAGCCATGTATTTCGGCCTGGCGGAGACAATTATACTAGGTAATAAGTTCTCAGCCAGTGGAGAAAATAATAAAACATTTACTAAACTAAAAAACACATCATCACGTGATATGAACAATGAACATCATGTGATTTTAACTGGATCCAAATTGTCAATGACTGTCAAAATGTCCTAATGGTTTGTGTGGTTTGTGTGTAGAGAACTTCAGCTTTTACAAATAAACTCGCCTTGCCTTTGGCCTTGCTCTTATCAAAGATCACTTACTACCGGTATATGTAAGATCTATGGGCTTCTTGGAGTAGACGCACGCCTATGACACTCCACCCCATTCCAGCAGCCATGAGAGTGGACCTTAAGCTCTTTGAAGACACTTACTTCAGGTTCCAGGAGCAAAAACCACTCTAGATAATGAGACCAGAGATCAGCATCTCTACGATCCATCAACCAACACCCATCCCCCTCTCAACACCATTGAATTTACCATCAGCTAGCAGGTCACAACCTGTGTGCGCGTGTATGTGTGTGTGTGTCTGTGCGTGTGTGTGTGTGTATGCGCGTGCGTGTATGTGTTGATTAAGAAGATGAATGTATGTGGTGGGCGATAGATTCATAAGCCAATATATTTAATTGAAGTGGTAACCAAAAGCCTTACTTTTATGTGAAACATTATAAAATTCTACCAGTTTCATATTGGTTGGTGTGGAGAGAGTGTGTCCATCTTCCCTAACCGCTGAAGAACCCACATGTGTGTGTGTGTGTATTGATGTGATCAGTGGTGGCCATTATCTTATTGAGGTGAATTGATTTTGTGTTAAACGTGACTCTGCCTACGGTGTGTATGTACCCTGCAACATCTAACATATAATTCACCAAATGTCTGAGTGAGTGTCTGAGTGAGTGTCTGAAACAGCGTTTCTCCTCAGTGGCTGGAGCAATTGATCTGAAATCGCATCAACCATTAGCATATGAACACACCTGACATAACTGTGAAGCCCTTTTTTCACTTTCACAAATCGTTTAATTGATATTAATTTATTAGTGAATTAATTTTTCCCATTGACTTATAATGGGAATCGCAAAAACTCACATTCAATATTTTTTTTCTCGCAAACCATAGGGGCTACAGTTACAAAACTCTGAGAGGAGATTTATAATGATATCAAGGATTAAATAAAAAATAACTTTGTCAGTTGGCCTCATGGTGGCGCTATAACAGTCCACTTTACGTTTCGGCCTGTAACTCTTGAACCGTAGGTCGAAAAATTAAAATTATTTTTTCCCTGGATTCCTTGGGTCAATACGCATCTCCCCATATAGGCCCCGCCCATTTGCGTCAGGATAGATTTTCCGCCATTTAGAATTTTCTCCAAAACACACTTTTTGCTCCTTTTCCTACATATTTTCTTCAAATGTCACGAAAATGGGTACACATGATCTCTGAACCCATGCAATGAACATAGTCAAGGGATATTTTGATAGTCCATACCGTTCGTTCGTAACGGGCTTCCAAAGTTAGAGGGAGGGGCCCGTTTTGCAAACAATAGCCATAAATCACAAACAAAACGTCGAGTCAACACTGAATTTCTGCCACAGGTTGCGGGTGGCTTACTCAACGAATCCCCAGAAGCATTTCCAATTCCACCCGTAGAGGGCGTCACAAACGCGCAAAACGTAACCGTTTCGTTCCAAAACGCGTTTTTCAGGCGGACCGACCCTCTCAAAAAGAAACACAGACTACTCTGCGGATGGTCTCACGGTCCAAACCGCTGCACACACACACACACACACACACACACACACACACATAGCCATTAAACTAAACGGGTATTTCTTACATTGATGCTCCTACATATTATCATGCAAGTACCAGTTAAAGTTACTTTCCATCCCTCATATACCGTGTGCACAGTGCACATCCCATAACCCACACACTGCACATCATTTCGGAGCTCATATCTTTGAACGGGTAAGGACTAGTAATGTAAAGGCCAGTAAGTTCTTTCCTCTCCCAGTTTCCTTCCCTCCCTCTCTGTTATACTGAGACTGGCGAGGAGTGGGTGTTACATCTGTTTCCTGTTATCTTAACACACGCCATCCAGGTCCACCACAAGACTGTGGAAGCCAAACAGCTTCCAGGAGCATCCGCTCCCATCACATGACCAACCTGCTGACTCAGACCATCATGGGACAGCTATGTGCACTCAGATGGTAAGAACAAGAACTAATCTTACATCCCGGTGGGGTTCTACAGAGATGGCCCAGTGACATCCCACTTTCTATATGCACCCTGATCCATATGGCCGCCTCTCTGACTGTGATTACATAAAGTAATAATACTGGACCTAGACCGATAACCGTGAAATTCAGATGAGAATGGATTGTGAGTCAGCGGATCATAACCGTAAAGCGGCGGCTTTGTTGCTGCCATATTGTTTGTTCACTTGTTTTGTTCCCACCTGCCAATCTACTGAAAGCGACGTAAAGCCTTTAAATCCTCATTATGGTCTTTTCACTGACGAGTTCAGAGATTACACCAAGCGTTGTCTTTTTCCATTAGCTGAGGTTGTGCATACTGGTCTGAATGTTTTTTTATACTTTTATTTATTTGACATCTTTCTTCTTCTTTTTTATATTTTGGGCTTTCTTCTGCCTTTATTGATAGTAGGGAGAGAGAGGGGCATGCAGAAAAGGTCGCTAGGAACGGGATTCAAACCCACAACTAGGTGCCCACACAAGGCCAGCAGTCCGGCCCATTTGTCATCTTTCTGAATGTAACATTGCCTATGTTGACTGTTACAGTATATCAAAGGGAACTCAGCTGAAGCCATGTACCAAGGGATCAAATTCTGAATTCTGCCACCCCTCCCCATTTGATAAGAATTTTACACCACTACAGCTGCACTTGGGATGATAGCCCATACAAACAGCTAAAGACTGTAAGCACTGTGCCTTGACAATACTGTAATAATGAATCACAATTTCCAACTGGTGCTGACAAACAAACCCTCACATGAGAACCCATATATTATGAAACAAATATGTAGGTTTGCAAAGCGAGTGCTCTTACCAGTTTGATTCAGCGTAACAACGTATGACAAGTATAAAAATGCCTCTCAGTGTCCTATCTGACACCAGGATCTATTTCTCAATGGAAGTGCATGGAGACCGGAGACCACATCCAACCACTGCAGATGTACTAGTTGTATTACCAGCAAGACTTCCTAATCGGGAGATAAACGACCGCTGTTAGGGCAGTAAATTTATGTAACTATACTATCAGTTCGACCAATTATATTACACAGTACAATATGGTAGAAATGTCCAGTCAGAGAGATACTTCTGCTGCACTCTGCCTTTCTGGTTTGATCTGTTTAAGGCCTTCAGGATAAGGTCATACATACTTGAGCTTACGCACACACATCTTATACAGTGACTCCTGGAAACTACCAGAAACCTGCGTGGTCACTCTAATGACGAGGCCTGCACCCAGGCTCTGTTAGACTGGTTTAACACAGACGCTGTATCACCCTGAGGAACTGGGGGACACGTGCACACACACACACACACACACACACACACACACACACACACACACACACACACACACACACACACACACACATGTATGTAACAAAACCTGTTTGTATGGTTCCATGCCATTGTTGTGCTGCTCCGTCCCCTTATGCCTAAGGGGCAGAGCCAGACAATATATACCTGTATCTTTCTCCTATTCAGGGTGCTTCACTAGACTGGAGTACCCGGACGGTGCTTCACTAGACTGGAGTACCCGGACGGTGCTTCACTAGACTGGAGCACCCGGACGTACACTATGCTGGGCCATTCTCTGGTGACAGCCACGTGCTGTCACTAGACTAACGCCCGTACATATGCTTATGTGCTTTCTCTCATGACAGCCCCGGCTGTCAATGAGACAGAGTACACACTTTTGCTATGTTCGTTAAATAAACAAACACTCAGAAACTCAACCTAGTGACTTCTTATTGAACACTCTCAGTACTGTTTGCCTCCAAGTGTACGACAATGTACACCCCCATATTTGGCCACATCACCGCCAGGTCATATAGACAAACTTTAGAAGGCAATCGTAGCCAATCAGGAGGGAATATGGGAAATGGGACAGATCCATGTTGATGACATGAGTTTAGAGATACTGTGTACTGCTCTGTGTGATTTTAGGCCAAAATCTGTAGGAGCAGTGTCCAAAAATGTGTTTCGTAAAAAAAAGTTCCAGATTGAGTAATTGTCCTGGCTAGAATGATGTATATTGTCGATCCTATCTGTTTCATATATGTGCTCAACAATCATGAATGAATTGGCCCACAATCGAAACACAACAACTGTTCTGCCTCAGTTAACCTTAGAGGCTTTCAATATAAAGTCGCCACAGCATAGCAGCTTCATTGAGCCCTGTCACGTGCTGAGGAGGAAATTATCAACAAAATCCTGTCAGATACTGGCAGTGAAACAAAGCCATTCATGATTCCTGGCATCTAGTAATTTTATTTGGCTTTGCTGCTACATGTTTGTCTTTCGCTGATATGCACATGTGCTGTAACGTTTAAAGGATTAGTGTTTATTACGAGCAGCAATGGCAACCCCCGTATCACATGGACAAGATGAAAACCCATTTCAAGAACACTGGCTGCCAGCACACATTCATAATTCTCCCAAGGTTGCTCGGCCAAATGCTAAGCCATCTCCAAATTTGCTTTTCAGGGATACACAGTTTATCTACAAGCTCACAATTCATCATAGCGACAGGTTGTGAGCTTGTAGAGTGGCTATTTTCGGCGAAGATATTTGGTGTAGAGGGAAAAGGGACTCTGGACTCTGGGGGGACTCCAGTCAATGAATTATAGGCCTACTGTATATGGGTTTTTAATAGTCCAATACAAGATTGAGTTAAAGTGGTGTGTCCTAATGCATATTTTTAGATTGGGGTCAAATTCACAGTGCTGACACAAGAAAATTAAATGAGGGGGGGATGTAGTTTAAGAGTGTTGTTCATTTCATAGTGGTGCCAATTTGGACATAAAGAATATCTGCTCGCTCTGCTTTATGTGGATGCTCATTAGGGAGGCCACACGAAGCAACAGCTGTGGCCTTAACAGGGCTTTAAAAGCTAAGAGGCCTGCTAGCTGTTGTTATGCTTTGATCCATGCAACAGCAATAGCAAAATAGACTGACTTTTGAAACCATTTTAAATGCCACCGCATTGCCATCCATTCATAAAAGGTTTAGATTTGCATTATTAGTACATGTAGATGTCCAACTGTTATAAGTTAGTATTAAGTAGTAGTTCTAGAAAACCTAAACAAATATAAGTAAAAAAACAAAACAAACACCTGTGCATAAGTCATTTGACTGATTGACTGCATTGATTGAACCTGTGATAAGCTTAGACCTTTTTACAGGGGCCAGTTACAATTTGCAGCCACCTGTAGGTGCTCTTTAAGAGCGGGTTTGAAGGAGGTTAAGGAGTCAGTGTTTTATGACTGTTGGTAGGGCATTCCACATTCTGGAGGGATAGCAGTAGAACGAGTTTGGGGAAAGTCCTGATCTGGCGAAGCCCGAACTGGCGAACAGGGGAAATGTCCCCTACCGTAGCGATCTGGCGAATCGTTTTATTGTCTTAAACATGGCTCTGTTTTAAGGCATTTTTCGTTGTAAATGACGCCGCAGCTCCAGGCGGAGCCGCTCGATTGTCCACGACACTGCAAGCGGCGCGAAGGCCAGCGGACCTTGGTCCTGCTCTTCGCCCCCGAGCGCCGCAGGCGCGAGTGGCTGCGAAGAGCGGGCTACGAAGCCATGGTGAATGCAATCGTTATATTTATGCCCAGGCCGTAAGGCCTGGGCAAGCGCACGATAAACGCCCTGTCCAGAAGGATTAAACGAAAAAGACGAAAAATATGCAGAAGGTTTTTTTTTCCCTTTTTCTTTCGCCAGATCGCTATACGGTAGGGGACATTTCCCCTGTTCGCCAGTTCGGGCTTCGCCAAAAAGGTACGTGCCCCTGGGCGTTATTGGCAGGTGTTACAAATGGGGGAAGTGCTTAAGGAAGTATTCACACATGCACGCACGTGCACGCACACACACACACACACACACACACACACACACACACACACACACACACACACACACATTCTGGGTCCGGTTTCGTGGTTCTGGCAAACCTGTATTCCACCTGATGACTAGAAGATGACATTATTTCCACAGACCGGATCAGAAACCCAAAAATGGCGCTGATCGCTGATCCCAGGATAATTAGTCTGCTATTGTGTCTGATCTGATCACTTTGCTGCCTGCATTCAATTCTATTTCATTTATATTGAATGAAATACATTTTGATCCACATTTGTCCATTGTTCAACTGCTATGATATAATTACCGATATCTACACAAAAAAAAGAAAAGAAAAAAAGAACAGAACAGAAAACACAAAGTTACAATTCAAGGCTACTTCCTTGTTTGTTACTGTATCACTTTCAGGAATTTAATAGTCTCACCATGGGTGCAAAGATCAAGCATTGTAATAATTGAGAATTGGCTCCTATTCCCCATATTAATTTCACAGACTGTCCCTCCAGGGACAAAATCTAATTAAGGCCTTCTGGAGTTTGCCAAGACTATGTCACTAACGTAGGCTGCATTACATGTAGATTGCAACTTTTATACTTTGGCCTTTGTATTCATTTCTAAACAACATAGTCTGATGAACTGACTCTTACCATGTCTGCTCAACCTTTGTGTTCTCTAATAAATAGTAATGCTGCAATCCAGAACTAATTTTAAAGAATAAAACACAGCCTATGTTAACCAATCTGTATGGAGAATTATGATTCCTAATTATTAAGCACATTAGTCACTTTTTCTTAATGCACTTTCTTGATCTATCTTTTAAACTGCATTGATCCTGCACAATTAAGAGTTTCACCCATGTTACTTGTAATGTGATGTGACAATAAAGTGTGGTTCTGATTCTGATAATGAATGTTAATTCTACATTATTGCAGTATGAGAAATGTCTCAGCTTGTCCGTCAGTCAGTCCGTCAGTTACAGTAGTATACATTTTTACAGTCTATGGTTCTATGGGTTTGTGTATGGTTCTATGGGTTTGTCGCTCTGACATCATGCTCTGATGTCACTGTGATGTCAGGGGAACCACTCTTAACAGAATGGGTTTGCCACTCTGACATCACGCTCTGGCTTGATGTCCGTTTTATGCACATATATGGAGATCCCTGCCCGATGTCATCAATATCAAGGGCATATCTGGGAATGCCCATATTTGGGAATGCCCATATATGGGCCTGATCTGACATCACATTGTTGACTATCATGCAGGGATCTCCATATATGGGTAACTGGTCCAATATACGTATATCACTGCCCAGATGGTCAAGAATTGGCACGACCTCGCCCTTTATGTCAGTACACATTTTTACAGTCTATGGGTTGGTTCCCTTGTCACTGTGACATCACAGGTGGGGAGAGTGTTTTCTGCTGGTGTTTCAGTCCGAGTGTATCAAAGGGTGCGTTCGGAAATGTGCACCGGGTGTGGTTGGGGTTAGGGGTTAGGGTTAGGTTTAGGCATAGTTTTACTGAGGTTAAGGTTAGGGTTAGGGTTGAGTTTAGGCATAGTTTTACTGAGGTTAGGGTTAGGATTAGGCATTACTTAGGGTTGGGTTTAGGCACTCACTACACATGAGCACACACCCGGTGCGCATTTCCGAACGCACCCTTTGATACACTCGGACTGAAACACCAGCAGAAAACTCTCCCATCACAGGTGATGTCACCTGTGATATCACCTGTGTAAAGGTCCATATATGGGTAGGCCTATTTCCCAGAATCCCTTTTATGCCCATATATGAAGATCCCTGATGTCATCGATATATATCACTGGCCAGATGGCCAAGTCATGGCCCATATCTGTGTGGCTGGTTCAGATAGGGATCTCCATGTATGGGCATAACATATATTGTATGTATATGGATACATATTATTATTAATAAAGGATAAAATGAAATAAAAAGTCCATATATGGGCATTCCCAGAAACAAAATCCCTTTATGCCCATATATGGAGATCCCCAGGCATCAAACCCAGGCCCTAACTCGCCAAGGCCCTGCTTGGCTTTACTAATTAACATACGTTTTATGCCCATATATGGAGATCCCTGTCCCAATGTCATCAATATTAAGGACATATCTGGGAATGCCCATATTTGGTAATGACAATATATAAACAGACAATATAAAAAGCTCATAATGTGTTGCAACGTGATTGTGTTGTGAGCTTGTAGATCTGCTATTCTGCGAAGGTTTTCCCCAGAATACAGATGCTGGGATTTAGGTGGTTAAGGTATAAACATGTCATATACATTTCACATGACTGTTTTTAGAACCCGGCATCTCTGGTTAATGGAGATTGCCAAAAGGTTTGCCCACCCATGTTCTAGAGAAGGTCCAGGGACCATGGGTAACCAGAGTGAACAGCAAACACCATGGGGTCACAACCACCTTGAATGAGCCTATACTCTGGGCCCCAGGTAGTCGCCTACTTAGACTGTTCATAAAATGAAGGGTCATTTTGGTTCAGCTCTTGAAATTCAGGGCCAGGCTCTGAACACAGCGGGGCTCAGTTGGCCCAATTGTCTAGAAGCCAACTTCTAGTCGGTGTTTTTCACTCAATGGCACTCACATACTGTATATACCTGAGAGATAAAAGACTGCTCAAATTCTCTTTGACACATTCCCAACCGGATGAATAGAAAAAGATTTGTCTGGCACATTTGGACACCTGTGACAGTAAAATTGCTTGCAGAGTGCACAGTCATCACAAAGCAGTATGCAAGTCTGTTGTGTATTTTTGATCAGTTCTATTGAGACAGAGAGCTGGGTATACAGGCTATACGAAAAGAGGATTGTGACAAGGTCTCCCAGGCAGCCGGCCCACAATTAACAGGTCTATTTGTTGTTAAACTTAACCTCCTGCACCTGCCTCTGTGTGGAACAAAGCATTCCTCCTGGTGTCTGCTGGGAGAAGCATCTCTTGTTGGCAGATGCTCAATGCTTCGGGGAAGATGGGCAGTCAGGTGTGTCGCACCAAATTATGGGCAGTGGGTACAAGGATTCACTCACATTTTGTGCTTTAACTATTGAAAAATAGCAGATATACAAGCTCACAGCACGGCACCGAGTGCCGCGCTGCGAGCTTGTAGATCTGCTATTTTTGAAAATTTGTGCAGAGAGTCTGAATATTTCAAATCCTTCTAAGGTTTTTTTTTAAAACCTATGTTTCTATGTCAGTGGTGCTCAAACCTTTTCATGTGAAGGACCCCTAAAATGATATGTATTTGGCCACGGACCCCCATCTTAAAATATTTTGTTCCAGGGACCCCCAGAAGCAAAATTTGAGTTTCAAATGTTCGCTTAAAAGATAAATATGGATTTGCACACATTTTCATGACTTTTCAAAAGTAGCAGATCTACAAGCTCACAGCGCGGCACTCGGTGCCGCGCTGTGAGCTTGTATATCTGCTATTTTTCAATAGCTAAAGTATAAAATAATGAAGGCCCCACCACCTTGGGCCCTAGTAACTCAGTTCCACTTTTCCCCGCCTTGTGACGCCCCTGCGGGCAGTGCAAGGCTGGCCGGCTCCAATCAGTGAACCACAGACAAGCAGATGAAGATTAATTAAGATGGAAGGCGAGGTTGATCCCCAATCTAGAGTTTCCCAGTGGGAGCCAAGATGTATAACCTTCTAACCATCCTGCAATCCTGATCAACTAAAACGTAAACAATCTCATGTGTACTTCTGAAAACACTTTAACCCTATTGAATCCTATATTGTGTGTGTGTGTGTGTGTGTGTGTGCGTGCGTGCGTGCGTGCGTGCGTGCGTGCGTGCGTGCGTGTGTGTGTGTGCCTGTGTTTTAGGTGAAAGTATACAGTATGTGCGTGTACTCTCACACACAAATACATGTCTCAATGTATGAATGAATGAACCATTGTAAAGCACTTTGAGCACTTGGAAAAGCGCTATAAAAATGCAATTCATTATGTCCAACCCTATTCCTTACAACAAACTGATGGCAGTGACGGGTGAAAAAATGGAATCAAAAGTGATCAAGAGAGTAAATCAAAGAGCAAGATTTTTTGGCAGGATTTCCTCCACAAAAGTGCTCTCATGATGAAGACCCTAGCTGGAGCCCTCATTCAATGCCATTGTGTTTATATTTGCACCTCTTGGTTCTCCAACGTCTCAATTGTCACTAAAAAATAAGCTTCAGACCTCCCAGAACAAACTGATACGACTACTTCTCGGCCCACCTATATTCCTACACACGTTGCTATGGTTTGGGATGGCTCAGGGTAGAAGCAAATATCAATGGGATTGGTATTTTATATAGTCAAAGGGACAGTGCACCCTAGAAAATGTGAGTGACACCCACAGATGTAAATATTCAAATGTCTGTTTATATTTCTGAAGTATTCAATCCAAAATCTAAGAAAATTAGGCAGTAGTTGTATGGTTTAAGCCGAAGGGATGAGTGGATTGGCATAATGTACAGTAGATTGCAAAATGTTAAATCATGTCAAATGCAAAATATAATATCATTATTTATTTGACATTTATTTATGTAAAGTTCACAGCTGAGGAAACACAGGAGGAGTTTATGTTGCTGTTGCAAAGGAACACCTCAGGTCCACAGAATGGAACCAAACCACTTTGACAGTCCACAGAATGGCTGCGTAATGACAAGGCAGCCAGCCAGCAGCACCTGCAGCCAGCAGAATGTGCAGTCAGCAGCATCTGAAGGAGACAGGTCGACAACCTACCACAGTGGTGTTAGGAGAACAACCTCTCTCTCAGCGTCAACAAGACCAACAAGCTGATCGGGGACAGCAGGAAGAGAGGAGAGAGGCTGGATCCCATCTACATCAATTCCTCCGCAGTGGAGTCAGCAGCTTCAAGTTGTTCAATGTCCACATCCCCGAGGAGCTGTCCTGGGTTGAGCACACTGTCTCTTTCTACGTGGTACGAAAGTCACAGCAAATACATTGTTCACCTCAGGCTAGATCCTATACGTCAGAGGTTTTCAAACTTTTTTGACTCAGGCCAGGGCCCCCCTGTAAATTTTCATCCACGGCACCCCTGAATTACGCATTTTTAGAATCTTGAATCATATTGGAGAAATATCAGTTTCCATTAGAACTGACTGACAATAACTTTATACTTGACGTTTAACCACATGAATCACTATTCTGGGAGGAAGGTTCACCAAAATTAGCCGACCTACAAGCTCACAACGCGTCACGTTGTGACGCGTTGAGAGCTTGTAGATCTGCTATTTTTGGTGACGAGAGTTGGCCGTAGATGGAAAAATCACACCCGTGTGAACTGAGCGGTGGTCGTGGAGGCTGTGCAACAGCACTACTGGGTGGGTGCAGCGGGGTTAGTGTGCTTTACAATGCTGTAGTTTCTTCACACACTCTAATTTATTTGACCCTAAAACATTCAGTTTGTTAATAATAATAATAATACTTGACCACACATGCTGACCCACCCTTCCCCCCTGTGTGTGTGTGTGTGTGTGTGTGTGTGTGTGTGTGTGTGTGTGTGTGTGTGTGTGTGTGTGTGTGTGTGTGTGTGTGTGTGTGTGTGTGAGAACAACAGCGCCCCTCCCTTAACATGTGTGGTCAGAAAAGGTACTGCAGGCTTGAGGCTACATACACGGCCGGACGGCCGGACGGCCGGACGGACGGACGCATACACACACGGCCACGTATAGGAGACGGTGTGACCACCGCTCAAAAAGAACTCATCAAGTACAGTGCAAATCAGGTCTGTTTTACTAGTGATATTGATGTAGTGATATTGATGAATTCCAAAAGTTATCAGATTATTCTGCGGCCCCCCCTGGACTGGCATCACGGCACCCTAGGGTGCCACGGCACCCACTTTGGGAAACCCTGTCCTACGTGCCTGCTATAGAGGCACCACTGAGATCATTATGACCGGATGCATCAGAGACTGGCGTGGGACTGCACTGCCCTCAACCGCAAAGCACTGTAGTCCGGCTGCCAACTTGTTTTTTATGGCATAGGTATGATATTTGGTGTAAAGTTTTTTTTATTGGCCTAAAATGTTGTCTGTATACATACAGTCATGAATCCACCTGCTGACCACCTGTCAGCATTGAGCAATTGCTTTTATGGGGGTAAAAGTGTGGGTCCCATTTACTTACTATACACTATTCTATAAAGGAAAGAAATACCCCCAAACATCTGCTTTAAGTAGCATGTGAGGGGTCAAAATAGGGTTTTTTAATTATTCTGAATCCATTGCAAGCATTTGTTTGGCATAAAAAAAACATTCTTGGCCATAAAACAGCCGCACAAAACTATGGTTTAGTGATGACAATTATGTGGGGGGGTGTTTCTAGCAAGTTTTCAAGCAGATTTTTTGGGGGGGAGGGGGGGGGTTCCTTTATAGATAAGTGTATAGTAAGTGAATGGGCCCAAATGGGCCCGAACCACCTGGGTTTCACGAATGTATATATACTAGAATATCGCCCGCCTTTGGCGGGCGAATCCTAGTGTTCGCACATAAATCCTTAGTCTAGCTGTGGGAAGAAAAGGATATCATCATCATCATGGCCCCAAATAACTTTTAAATATCTTGCAATTGGCGACGAGTCTCGACTCTTAATAAATCGGCAAGAGTGCCTCTCATTTTCAATACAAAGGCTAAGCTATATAAGCTCTCCATCATCAGCAATAGTAGTCAGTGGTGCGTGTTCCCCACACTCCCAAGCCCCCACCGTTGCGCTTAGGTTCACCGGGAAAGACTCGGTCGCGAGAGGCGACATGGGTTCTGAAGGCAAAGGTGGAGTCAGTGACGTAGCGGCGGCTCCGGCAGAGAAGTATAGGTTCCACTTGCGCAAAGGCACGTCGCAACCGCATACGTCAGGGACGTTTACTTGAGAGACACGGAAGAAGGAGAGACTGTAAAGGATAAGTGATTGTCGTCTCAGGAAGAAGGACAGACCTTTCAGGAAGAATGATATGTGACGTAGCACCGTTCGCGGCTGAGGCAGAAAAGCGGGGCAAAGAAGGTAAAAGAATGCATAAAGAGACAATAAATAGCGACGGTCCAAAAGCGAGAGGTATGATTGTGCTGTTGGTTAAATGGTTTTGGGAATTGGGCCGTGGGTCTGTGCTAACATAGCTGCAGTGTAGCAGCGGGATACAGTACACGGGGCGTGATTAACTTCTCAGGGAGTGGCTAACTTCTAAATTGTATATAAGGATAGACTAGCCTAGTTCCAGACCCTGAATCGCTAGCCACACCCCTTTACATTTTTTGTTTTGGAGATTCAGGGGTCTAGAAGTGCTCTCATTGAAGAGTCCTCCCTCGGTTGAAAATCCGTACGGCGAATCAGCGTCGTGAATCAGTGTCTTGTGATCAGCGTGGGTGGGGGTTTCCCAGAACTCATGTGTGTTTCCAAGTAAACCAGCGCCGCCGCCGTACCGCACCGCGCATCGCGTCGCGATAAAATGCGGTAAATTGCGGTAAAATGCGATCGTATCGATCTCGCTATGAAACACCAGTAGCAGGCATGTTATGTTGTGTTTGATTACTAGTTCCTAGTGCTCCTATTCTGACTGTTTCTTTGGTTAGCAAGTAGCACTAGCAAACAACAGGCTAGCCACTAGCCAGCCACACTATGTCATGTGTTGGTCGGTGAACCAATCGCTGAAGACTGCCTCTTTTTGGCAACGCCCATCCCTGCAATCGCCTTGGGGGAAAGCACTTTCAGACTGAATAATGAAGTGAAACGAAATGTCAATTCAGGCTGAGAGTCAGGCTATATATAGACAACATTTTAGGCCAATAAAAAAAAAATATATACCAAATATCATACCTATGCCATAAAAAACAAGTTGGCAGCCGGACTACTGCAGAAGGTCGTGTGGATGGACAGCCCAGAGCATCAGTGGATGTGAGATTCCCTCCATCCAGGATACAGTATATACACCGGCCGTTGTGTCAGTAAACGCAGGTATGGACTGTTTCAGCTGCTACCATCTGGCACGTGGTACCGCAGCCTCAAGGCCTGGACGGACCAGTAGGCTGAGCTATTTTCAGCGGGCCCAAGGGTTCAAACATTTAATCCCTATCTGAGTGGATCAGATTTAGATTTTGCCTATAGTTCAAAACCAAAAAACAGGATTGGGATCAGTTCGATATCCAATCAGATCAGAACATCTAATCTGGATCAAATCTTCAAAACAGGTAGTTCAAAACAAAAACATAGGATTGGGATGGGGATCATAGGGTAAATATGTATATTTATTTGTATGAGCTCTTGTTTGTGTATGTTTTATTTTTTCTCCCTGCTCCCCCTCTCCTTTTTCTTCTTCTCCCTTTCTGAAAAACAACAAAATGATGGAGCTTGTGCAAAAAGTCTTTACACCTCTAAACCAGCAAAGTGACAGTAAAGTTGATTTGCGCATCCCAAACTGCCCCCCCCCCCCCTCCATTCAGTGTAGTTTCTATCTGAAAGCCCCCCATCTGCACCAGTGCCCTCGTCAAAACACGCACGCACCCAAGCACACACACACACACACACACACACACACACACACACACACACACACACACACACACACACACACACACACACACAGTATTTGCGGATATTTTCAATCTTTCCCTCTCCCAGGCGGTGGTCCCCTCCTGCTTGAAGTCTTCCATTATTGTCCCAGTCCTAAAACACCCCAAGGTGACGTGTCTAAGTGACTGGAGACCAGTGGCCCTGACTCCAGTCATCAGCAAGTGCTTCGAGAGGTTGGTGCGGGACTACATTTGTTCTGTCCTGCCTGCCACACTGGACCCATGGCAGTTCGCGTACCGGCAAAATCGATCTACGGACGACGCAGTTGCCTATAGGCCCTACACACTGCCCTTACGCACCTAGATCTGAGAAAAGAACAGGTGTGTGTGCATGTTGTTTGTCGACTACAGTTCAGCATTCAACACCATTGTGCCTGCTAAGCTGGACATGAAGCTCAGGAATCTAGGCCTGCACCCGACTATGTGCAGCTGGATATTGAACTTTCTGTCAGACTGTCGGCAAGTGGTCAGAATGGGCAACATCAAGTCAGACCCCCTGACCCTCAATACAGGAGCCCCACAGGATTGTGTGTTGAGCCCTCCACTGTACTCCTTGTACATGCATGACTGCGTGGCCACACACAGCTCCGACATTGTCATCAAGTACGCTGATGACACAACAGTGATGGGCCTGATCGACAGCGATGATGAGACAGCCTACAGAGACGAGGTCAGTACTCTCACACGCTGGTGTGAGGAGAATAACCTCTCTCTCAACGTCTCAAAAACCAAGGAGCTGATAGTGGACTTTAGAAATCCAAAGAGAGAGCACACCCCTATTCACATCAGTGGCGTTGAGGTAGAGCGGGTCACTGATTTTAGGGTGAGCCCTCGTATTCTCAGGGCTTTCTATAGTAGCACTATAGGAATTGCACTGTCCACGACCGCAAGGCTCTGCAGCGGGTGGTGCATTCAGCTCAGCGCGTCGTAGGAGGTGAGCTTCCCTCCCTTCAGGATCTACACGACAGGCGATGCGCAGCCAAAGCTGAAACCATCATCAAGGACAGACATCATCCCAGCCACAGACTGTTAATTTTTTCTTCTTGCTTTGAGCTACAATGGAAGCCTGCATAAACAAGAGTTTCACCTCACTGTTACCTGTAATTGTGTTGTGACAATAAAGTAAATTATATATATATATATATATATATATATATATATATATATATATATATATATATATATATATATATATATATATGCTGTAGATATACTGTAGATATAGATGTATAGACTATCTTGTAAGAACTTGTGATAAACTTATCGCTCTCTGTCCTTTTATCTCCCCCTCACTGGGGACACACACAGGCTGTATGTTATGTATAGATATTCATGCAGATTATATGGTTGAACGTGAAGTTGTTTCTATGTTTTTAAGATATTCTTAGTTTCCCCTGTAGCCTAAATCTTTGGCAGTGATGATGAATCAGCACAGGTGGTGTAGTGGCAGCGTGTGTGTGTGTGTGTGTGTGTGTGTGTGTGTGTGTGTGTGTGTGTGTGTGTGTGTGTGTGTGTGTGTGTGTGTGTGTGTGTGTGTGTGTGTGTCAGAGAGAGAGAGAGAGAGAGAGAGAGAGAGAGAGAGAGAGAGAGAGAGAGCTTAATAGAGTAGTAGGCTACTGTGTGCTTATTTGTACAGTAGGGCCTACAGTATGGGTGCATGTGTTGGAGAGGTGAGGGAGATAGGTGTGTGGGTGGGGGAGATTTGGCTGACCCATGCATTGCAACCCTCCCTTCATATATAAGTGATAGTAATGTGCTGACCTGGACACATGCAGTGCTCACTCAGTCAATCGGATTTAAGGGAAGGGAGATCCACAAATCCCGTCAGAGCTTAGGTTTGGTCTTTGCCACCCTATATTTGCACATATTGCGCATCTGTAGCACTCTGGATGCTGTCAACCATTTCTTTGTGATGGCTCCAGCTTCAACCAAACCATGCAGGCTCTCGTGATGGCTCCTGGCTGCCCACCCCTGGTCAGAACTCACACTTTTCTTAATATAAGTATCAATACTGCAATGTTATAATTACTTAAGTATAAGTATCAATACTGCAATTTAAAAATACTCTGTTACAAGTAATGGATTCAAAATGTACTTGAGTAAAAGTACAAAAGTATTGATATCGAAATGTAGCCTTAAAGTACCAAAAGTAAAAGTACTCATTAGGTAGTATGTCCTATTTCAGGTTGTCAAATGTATATATTTACAGATACAAGCTCACAATACGTGGCATCGGGACGCATTCTGATCTTGTAGATCTGCTATTTTCAAATAGCCTATATGTTTTGTGAATGACTTTTTTTTCTACACACCCCATAGAGACTTGAGTTCAATAATATTTTTATAGTTTTTCGTTGCATTCCTGAGACAATAATTTGATGTGTCCTGGGTCCCCATCCGGAATCAATGGGGGTACATTTACTATAATACTTGTTTTGTCCAGGAATGCGACAAGTACAAAAAAATATTATTGAACTCAAGTCATTTTGTGAGTGAACTACCCCTTTAAGTTTAAATAATTGTAGCACGAGTAAGCTAAAAGTAGGCTACAATATTTGCAGCTGGGTGGAGTGTCTGCATAGAAGTAAAAGTGTTGGAAATTGGAAATACTCAACTTCAAGTACAAATACCTCAGAATTGTACTCAATAGGCCTACCTAAGTACATTTACTTAGTTACTTCACACACCACTGCCTGGGTGTTATAAATCAATGGAGTTTTCTCACTAGTTCAGTTGCCATGCGGTAAACGGACGGTGTGTGTAAACACATCCTGTGCTTCTCATGGATCAACATCAGCACCACACGGATCGAGGAGGAAGGGAGGCGGGCTTTCTGAAGCAGCACAAGAGAATAAAGAATAAGTCGACCTAAATTATTTCAGTATCGTGATTATTCTGAAACTCCCCGGAGGTTCTGCGGCAGTCGCGAGGAAATTAATGAAGAAAAGGAGGGCGAATTAAATTGAGGAGTCTCTCAAGGCAGATGTTTCCAAGTCTTGCGAGTCTGAAACAGACGGGGGAAATCCTATCAGGATCGTTTTGTGTGGGGCTGCTGACTGACAACGTGAAAGGGATACGACTTATAGTTATAGGATCCGCACTTATTCATGCACCCAAACTGGTAAGTTGTTTCATTATTTCTGAACTGCACAAGGGTGTCTTTTAGGGGGCATCAGGAGGATGGCAACTGCCACCCCCTAGTGTTCACATTTAAACCTTAAAATCAGTTTATTTAATGCACATTGTGACCAACTCTGTTTTAGCAGAATAATCTGTTGCCTGTCCATCTACATGTGATGTGACACGTGTTATAATTTAGACAAGCGTTTATTGTTATGCAACCATCAATTTATTTACCACTTTCAATGTGGCATCACTATTTTGGGAACGTTACATTTTCTCTTTTCGCCCGAACAAATAGTGAAAATATTCATTTCAACGCGTCGCTTTCAACACGACGTGTTGAAAGCGACGTTGTTGAACTTGAGAGTAATTTGTAAATCTACCATTTTTGCTTTCTTATTTGCTATGGTAATTTTTTTTTGCCAGCTGTCTTGAAATTATGCATCCGTGATCCGTCTGACTCTGAACAAGTTGTTTACTTCTTTGCCCCATGCATGTAATAATCGCATATCAGGATGAGCGCAGTGCAGTCTGTTTCACAAACATCTCAAAGAATTTTCGTTTTCGCTCCAGTAGCATAAACTAGCCTAATTCTCAAACCTTTTCCATTAAGGACCCCCCAGATTGACACTTAGGTCTATTAGCCCACGTATACTGGACCCCCATTTGAAAAGATATGCCAGGGACGCGGTCCCTGGCCTGAGGGACCCCCGTATAAGAGAAGATTTTTACGGCTCAGATCTACCATTTTAATTTCAAGGACCCCCATTTAATGGCATGCATTTCTATCTCTGAGACCCCAATTTATATTGTAAATGTAATGTTTGACAGCATGCATTAGGCTACAGACCCCCATTTAATGGCATTTCAATCTCCCATTCATTTATATTGTAAAATCAATGTTAATTTAACCCTGAGAGTGTACCCATAAGGGTCCATTTGGTTCTTTACTATAATGTAACTGGGGACCCCCTGGAACTCCCTCAAGGACCCCTGGGGGATGCATGTTGTTGCTGTAAAAGCTATTCTGCTATACCATTGTTGAGTGTGGCACTATAGGCAACACGTGAATTGACTGTGTGAAATAACTTTGATAGCTACCCTTAAAGTGGAAGTGAAGTCAATGTGTTTGTAGCTAGTGCATTTTACAATTAGGCTCCTAGATTGATGGTGCATTTCACATGGTATTATAGGATTGACAACAGTGTTGTTTTCGCCTTTCTGGATATGTTGCTTGCAGTTATAGAACCTAAACATTATATATTTAACATTATTATATTGTTAACTGTACATTTTTACATTTTCGTCTCACCTGCAGAGAAACAGTTTAGTAGTAACAGGGGAGAGATATAAACTCAGACAGACAGGCAGTCAGTCTTCTCTTCCTGTCATAATGAGTAAAGATATCATAATGGTGAAGTATGGTCTGCGGAGCGACATCCACATCAAGAGAGTGCCAAGGATTTGATGCTTGGGACTCTGCCAAATAGGCAATTTAATCAGAGGACATTTTGTGCTCAGGAAGTATGTCCGTCTCCTTGTTAGGGAACGATTTATCTGGAATTGTTCTAATAGTTGGCCAGACCAGACCGGAATTGATTATACTCTGATGAATAATGTGGCATTTCTTCTTATCACTTGTGTTTGGTTTGGTCGCAGCGGCTGTCGGATAAGATTTTTAAGCACATTCGTATCACAATTATACAATTTACAGGAGGCAAGACTGCTTGCAGAGTCACTGTCCCATTAGGGGGAAAAAAAGAAGAGAATGTCCTCTGACAATGTTACTGCAGCTTCGACTCCACTACCGCAACCTTTAATAAGAGGCACTAAAGATGATCTGTGAAGCACTGAGTTTGGAATAACACACATGCACATCAAGTTTTTATCTTAACCTGGCGAAAAAGTTAAGAACAAATTCTGATCCGGAAACGTGGCCTGGCAAAAAGCAGGGCCTTTTGAGGGAGAGTGTTTTTATTTGCATTTAAAAGGCCATAAGGTTAGCATCAGTATAAAACCTTGATCTTTTTTTCTCTTCTTTACACCAAAAGGGCAGCACTCTCAATCTTCACACCAGTGCTGCCCCGGGTCAACTGTTTCAAAGGGCATCATTTTTTGTTTGCTTTCTGCCCATTTCTATACCCATTTGGAGGCATAAAGAGAATCTATACAGGACAGAATATGTGCCCGGCAGCATGTTGCCTGCTGCATACAAAAGGAATATCCAGGCCACGTACAGTAGTCATTTGAAGTTCACCATCCACGTTTTCATATAGATGAATAGAGAGATAATACTATGTTCAGTTGTGGGTATGAAACCTTGAGTTAAGAATTGAATGTCATTTAATGTCATTGAATGTCATTTATTGATATGTCATATCAATAAATGGCTTTCATGTTATACAAAGATGTCATGCTACAGAGTTGAGTCTCTAATGCAGTGGTGCTCAAGTGTTTTAATTCCAAGGATCTGCTAGGGTTCATTTGGAAATCCCTCAACTAACCCTGGAGAATCACTGCTTTGTTGCACCAAGTACAGAGCCAATGCCGGTCAACTAAATATTATTTTACATCGTGACACGTGTGAGCTTGTAGATAGTCTATTTTCGCCAAATGTTAGCCCCAGAATATGGATGCTAGGCTAGGCAAGGCAAGGCAAGGCAAGGCAAGGCAAGGCAAGGCAGTGCAATTATATTTGTATATCACATTTCAACAATAAGGCAATTCAGTGTGCATTACACAGAACATCAAGCAAAGGAAAGACAAATATACAATGACGGATAATAAACACAAAAGAAGTAAAATAAAATAACAGATACAATCACAGTGCAGAAGAGAAAGAATAAGAAAAAAGAAAAACAACTCAGAAAGGTCTTTAGTTGTGTTGGGTTCAGCTCGTTAAGCAGCCTTTCTCATTCATTTGATCTTACACATTTATGTACAATATCCAAATACCACATTTTGAGATACATCATTTTCAGCAGTTTACAGCAAAACTGATTGTAGATCGGTTAGGATTAAGTGGGGGTGGGAGTCTTAGGTTCGATTCACACTGTAATAAGGAGCCTTATAAGGGGGCCTAATAAGGGGGCGTCAACCGACTAAACTCGGCTCCACGGTGCTGCCGAAATGTTGTGACCTCCCGACTTAATTTTGGTACTCAGCGGTGTCTTCTCATTCATTCAGCCCGGCTCCAAGTTCATATGCTCGGCTGTGAAGCCAAGGAAACAGCGGTCGTTTGGGAGGGAGACACACCGACTTCCAATGCTTGTGTGGCCGTGTATTGAGCGTCGCAGAGCGGATACATTGTCAGCTGGTTCTCGCTCTGGCTGGAGACGAGAGTGATGGACTGGGAGGCGCGCGCACGAGACACACGACACAAACCATATAGACCGTAAAATATAGACAGACACACACACACACGCACGCACGCACGCACGCACGCACGCACACACACACACACACACACACACACACACACACACAGCTTTGCTGCGTGCATCGCTAGTCGCCGACCGTTTTAAAGAGAAAAAAAGAGCTTAAACACAACTTTGCTAGTGTTCCGTGTTGATTTTCCACAACGAGTTGTGACGGTGTGATATCATGCATGCAGCAAGAGAGGCGGCACGTCTATAATGTGAGCTTGTAGATTAAATGTTTTTGACAGAGCTCGAGCGTTTGTGAGTGTGAGTGAGAGAGAGAGAAGAGACCCCGTAACTGGTGCTGCTGCCTGCTGGAGCTGCTACTCACTGGACCTCCAGTCATTCAGCGTGCAGCGCGAGGGCCTGTCAGATATGTATCCGCCCTGCAACGCTCATTCATCGGCCACAAACGTTGTCATGCCATGGACCTCCAATATTTACAAGCGACTTCGGCACTAGCCATTAATAAAGTACGAATGGACTCCCCCCGAACTTAAATAATTTCGGGTCGGGGAGCCCTCCCGAACCGAAATTAGTTAGGCTCCTTATTACAGTGTGAATCGACCCTTAGGCGCAATCTATTCCTTACTTTCAAAGGTCAAACGACACACACCAAAAGCTAAAAAGCTAACCAATGGTAAAACGCATACAAAGGTGCTGCAATATATAATTAAAAACATTATAATTGCTATATTATACCAAGTCATTTGTCACTCCATGTATCCCTGTCAGATACAGACATACAGTACAGTAGGCGTAGGGCCTACTGAATAGGCTACATGGTGTTAATTTCTCCAGGGATCAGAAAGCAGGTGGAGCCAAGAATGGTGATCCTGGTGCAGCTAGGGTTTCGGTGTCTTGCTGAAACACTCTTTTGACAGGGATGGACACATTAGTGGTGTTGGCTGTGGCACAGCACTCCAAATGATTTGTCGGTCCCTTTTAGCCTTTGCACTGTTATAGCTGGCTGGCTCAATTGGAATCAAGGTGGGATTGTGGACTGGCCCCATCAGATTAGCAGGTAGGCCGGTAAATGTGCCAAAGAGAAAACCCCCACCTGTCCAATAGTGTGAGAGGATTAAGTAGTTGATCGCTTTTCAGTGAAAAAGCAAGCCATGACAAACTAGAGTGATTTGTCTTTCGTGTTTTATTTGTTCTGAGGAGGTCAACCACATTGTTTCTCAACCTGCATCAGAAAAGTGGGACCAAAAGGGCAAAAGAATATAAAATGTATGGTTTTATTTTCTTTCTTTCTTTCTTTCTTTTAAAGAAAGTATAGAGGTCCGTTCCTTACAGCACAAACTCATGATCATTGTTTGCCCTGTGTCATAAACCTTCTAAATATTAATAAGCTGCTGCCCTGCTTGTTGCGGTTTGAGTCTATTTTAAATGACAGGAGTTTTTTATAAACTGCCTGAGCCAATTAAAGCCAGATCGTCTTGATTTCTATCAGTCACCTCTTGTTTGAAAGCAATTGACCTTCTTCATGTGCTCTCAACCCATCAATGCCGTTAGCTGAAACAACCTAATTTGTCATGTCATATTGTGGCTGCACAGATTCCCCTCTCTCAGTTATTTGTACTATTATTAATATTGCAGGCTGTATACTTTGCGCGAACGCTGGTGTCTTCGGTCTCACCCTTGGAACACCACTTCCATTTCTCTGAAGTAATACTGACTCGAATGGGTTGTCATGGTGACCCACTTCTGTCACTGACTGACAAACAAACAAAATGTATAAACAATTTTGCATCAATCTCTCTCTATATTAGTAAAGTATGTCTCCCTGTCTCTCCATCCAAAGACCCTCTGCTGTCTTTGTCTTTACAATGTACAATTTAAGCATTTAGCAGACACTCTTAATCCAGAGTGACTTACAATAAGCAAGGTAATACATCAGTACATCAACATCAATACATCAAATGGAAAGAAATATTAGGCAAATCTAAGAAAACAGGTAGACCAAGCACCTATTCAGTAAAAACTTCATAACAAATTATAACGTAAACTTTTTTTAAAAATGTGATCTAAATTACTTGTATGGTCACTGAGTGTAAGTGCTACGGTAAGTGCTATGGGTTAAGGTGGAGTCTGAATCTTTCTCTCATCTGTCTCCCACTCTGTCTTTCTTCCATCTCCCACGCTATAATAGACACATGGACAAAAGCCTGTGTGCTTTTGTCCATGTGTCTATTATAGCACAGATAACCAGACATTATACACAGACATTTTGCACCCAACAATATATACAGTATGCTCCCCATATGAATTGGCAACAATGTTTCAAAAGCCTGAGCTGTTGCAAAGAAACTTTCCAAATATGCAAAAACCCACGGAGGCACAATTAATATAATCATATTCGTCACAGACATATGGGTTTGAAGCCAGACAGACTCTTTATCTTTACCATGCGTGCCAAATTAAAATATGAAATCTAACAAACGCACCCTTACTGTTTCGTATGAGTATTCATTGACCTACATTACATTTATGGGACTTTTAAAAAATCTTGTGAGAAAAGGCTTACAGAGCTTAAAGCAGCACTGTGTAACTTTCCTGTTATACCCCAGCTCTCCTGCTGATTCTTTTTTACCATTGAGTTAGAGCCTGCCTGTTTGCTCGCAGGATACATTTAATCCTGACCTTAAGGTCACCCACCCACCCACATACCCACGGACATACCTGTCTATTGGGAGCGCTTTCACCGCTCCAAAAAAGAAAATAACAAGGGCCTTTAAAGTTGTTTTAAGCCATTGTCACACCTTCCCTGGCGATGCTCAATGGTGCAAGATGCACACACATTTTAAGAGCTCTGTTGTTTTCTTGCAGTCTGGCCAACAGCTGTTCTGCCCACCTTTTAATACATGCTGGTGGCATGCTGCAGCATGTCTCTGGGGCTACCATACAGCAGCAGGTGCCAGGAAATTGTCTTTCACTCACTCACACACACACACACACACGCACACGCACACGCACACGCACACACACACACACACACACACACACACACACACACACACATACATACACACACACACACACACACACACACACACGCACACACACACACACACACGCCTGCGCGCGTGCACACACACACGAGCGCGCGCGCACACATATTCAGAGACTCATTTAGCAAACAGAAGCATGACACAAGCATGCATGCATGCACTCACACACACAAACTCAAATTCATACTCACACACACACACACAGAGCATGCAACCATACTCTTTCTCTCTCTCTCTCCCCTGTATCTCCAACCCTCTCTCCCCCCTCTCTCTCTCTCTCTCTCTCTCTCACCTTCAGTGCAAAGATACAGCGACCCTAACGCATACAGTCACACACATTGTGTGATCTCGATTGTTGTTTTGTTCTCTACTGTTGTTTGGTTCCAGCTGCCATCATTTTTGGGATTTGAGCCAAGGTCTTTTCCTTCACACCACGACAGACTAAAAATAGTACTTAGACAAGTGGCAGAAAGTACAGCAAGGCATCCACTGTGCATTCTCTTGTCATATGTGGTGGCGTGTGAATTGTCCTGCTAGGGAGGGACGTCCAATCGCCCATTTTAAAGGGCAAATTCAGTTGGAATTAAAAGACTTGCACGCTTTCAGCCCATCCGAAGTTTACTTTCACCATGAGACGTGACACACCTGTGGTATTGCGATGGAACTGTTCGTCTGAAGTTGTCAGTAAGTTTGCTCTGTCTGACGAGTTGTGTGACGTGTTGTGTGAAATAGCTGATCTACAAGCTCTCAACACCTCGCAGCGTGAGGCGTTGAGAACTTGTAGATCTGCTATTTCCATTCTTCCCACACGGAAGAATGGAATCTTGAAGGAAGGAATGTCAGATAAGATTAATCTTAAAAGCTTAGAGGCTCGGAGCAATCTTGTTTCATGCAGTTGTAATGGAGCCATTACAGAAGTGAAAAGAACCAAAGTTAATCTGGGAATCACTTGCATTTTATCTTTTTGCAGTAGACTCTTAGGTTGCTGTGCATCATTCACTTTAGCAATCGACTGAATGTGATGAGCATCAGACATTGGTCAACTTTGGTCAATTATGAACACTAAAAACAGCAATAGGGGAATCTGCAGCCGTGGCAAATACGTTTAGTGATGTATCATGCACACATGTGCTGTCTACAACTTCAAGTGAAAACTTTATTCTGTATTATAAAGTGAAAAGATATTTTGAACTGCTGGTTAAATACATTAAGTAGGTTCTTGGTGGGTTTTCTTATTTCTTCATAATTTAAGTTAAATGCAGAAATTAACTGAATGATCAAATAGATCAATCGATTATGAAAATATTAGCATTAGGATTATCCGGGTGAAGGCTATTTCCCGTTTGACTTTGATAGTGCATGTGTTTGACATTGTGGAGGTTTATGAGATAAGAGCTAAAGCGGGAGTTATGCAAAAGGTTTACCATCACTTAAACTGTCATGTTATCGGTCAACTGGACCCTATGTGGCGAGGGTAGCCACGCTGTGGCAAATTAAATTAATCCCAACTACAAGATCCAATCCAATGGTAAGGCCACAACATAAAACAGCATAGCTTCAAGGACAACATTCTTAAATCATGGCCTGTGACATCCCAATCCATACTGTATGACAAATCTCTCCAAAAAGCATAAAGCTGAGGATTCAAGACTATGTCATCAGTTATTAAGTCAGATTAATTTATATAAATTTAGAAAGATGCTGAAGGTGACTGAGAGAAGGAGGGTGTAATTTCTTGTTCAGGTATGACTGGTAACACTATTATAGAACAAAGGTCATTTGGTAGTAACATTTTAAAAGACGCATAGTGGTCACTAAATCAGTCTGGTATTGGATTTTCTGCAGAGTGCCTCCTGGGGCTATGCTTTTAAACATCACAAATTTGAGTAGGGTGTACGTAATGGCTTTGAGAGAGTTGTTCCTGTTCACAGATATAGGGCTATTTCAGACCACGGGCAATGAGTGCTATTCCCCCTTTATATTCTCCATGGTGTCACTAATAGAGGGTTCAAGGCGGATACATATATGTAATAGAAAATAGTTAGTGTAATTAACCGGTAACAGTACACCCTGTGACTAGTATTCACAGAGGGTGAGAAATACATTTAGAATTCCAAATTCATCTATTCACTCACTTTCTAATTTGACAGATGGGGTCAGCTCTCGCCGTGACTCCAGGGTCGCGATCCTTGGCTAAGATCTATCTAGATCAGTGGTTCTCAAAGTAGGGTCCAGCTAAATGATAGTTAGGAACCCAATGGACCCTTATAGGTACCGGTATGTAACTCGTACAAATGGAACCATTTACACTTTCCGAGTTAAATTAATGCTGATTATGCACTAACAATTGGGGTCTCAGAGATGCCATTAAATGGGGGTCCATAGCCTAATGATTGTCAAACTGGGGGTCCTTGAAATTGAAATGGTTTGGAATCACTGCTAAATCCATAAAATCTTTTCTTTTGGGGTCTCTGGCATATCTTTTCAAATGGGAGTCTGCGGGTTAATAAGTGTAATTTGGGGGTCCTTGACATGAAAAAGTTTGAGAACCACTGATCTAGATGGAGTATTGCAGAGCCAGCATGCTTTCTTGTCCCAGGGTGGTTGGGATAGGGTGGGGGTGGGGTTGGGGTTGGGGGTGGAGTGGAGCACAGGGACTGAGAGCCCGGCCTCAATCAGACACCCTCCAGCCAGCGGCATCACGGCGCACACACCTGCCAGTCTCTGTCTTTCACTAGATGGCACAGTGGGATCAACACTTTTAAATTATGCAAGTTCCTCCATCCTCAGTCAGGACTATGTGCACATAGTAAATATGGCGTGAGTGACACGAGTGCTGTCAATTGAGCCATTTAGATGGAGAGGCTGCGCTGATGTTGTGTGACGTGTAAATATAAACAAGCCTTTCTGTCTGATTGTAGACTGTGAGAGGTTTGAATGGCATTGAATTACTTTGTAATGATTAGATACGGCATGTAGTTTCTTGCATGTCATAGTTAATAACTCCTTTAAGCTTATCTTATTTGTTTTAGCAAATGGTAAAATATTTTTATACTGTTGCTTTCAGTGTAAACCTTAACAAGACAGAACCCATGTTTGCACATTGCACAAACATACCTGGGCTGGCAATACAAATGATTCTGTTTTATTTTGCTACATGGTTTATTCATTCTTTTCTCAAAACTGTGCATGAGATAAAATATGACACATAGCAGGCTGAGTTGCTCTGGACATGGTTTTAAAGATAATGTATCAATTACAGTAGTAAATATTGTCACAGCATTTAAGTGGAACAGTGTTACTGTATGAGCAATAAAGAATATTGTAAAATATTACTACTTTATCTACTTTTGATGTGGTACATTTTGACTTCAGTCTTTCATAGAACAGGGCCCATTGATTTGTATTTGAGTGCCTGTAAGTATTTCCGTAATTAAGATACAATACTATTGATTTACCAAATTGACAACTTTAATGTCCTTCAAAACATATCGTCAGGCGTCACTGTCGGGCAGAAACCTCGTATCTCCAAGTTTCAAGTTTGTATGTTCATCATACAAGGCTGTTGCACAAAAGTAGTGAAAACAGCCGATCTACAAGCACACAACGCCTCGCACCGTGAGGCGTAGTGTGCTTGTAGATCTGCTATTTCCACTAGTTTAGTTCATTTTTAAAATGATAAATACAAAACCAACGGTCTTGGACATACAAGGTTTCCACCCGACAACGAAAATATGCTCATTTCAAATCAAACGGTTCCTATTCCCAAAGGGCACATACAGTACACCACCTGCCTTTTGTAATCATTGACCAGGATTCCTGTTGGTTTGACAAAACCAGATGCCCTCAGGTTCCTAACGCTCGTTTCTAAGCAGAGAGCGGGGCACATGGATGTACTAATGACTGCTTTTAGAGTACAGAAGAGCCTACAGTATATGTGGTCTTTGATAGTTTATTAATAAATTAATTAATTTCTCTGGTTTTCCTAGCCTGAAACATAGATGTCAGGATAGAACTTGCTGAGTGAAATGGATGCGGAGAGGATTCTTCTTTCATAATCAGTTATGTTAGGATTTCATTTCCTGCATTAAAGAGATGTACTGTAAGTACGCCTCATGAATTTCAACTGCTTACTGAGCCTGATGTTCAAAATGTATACGATGACTCAGGCTTACAAATCCACGGCAAGAAAAGACTTACTTAGTCAGACTGCATTTTGAAGGTTTACCTCAAAATGTGGTGAACTGTAGATTATAAAGCACTAGCCATGCATTTTAAATGTTGCTTCAAGATTCTCTTCTCTCTCCTCTCAACAGGCCATTCTCAAGGACATGTTAACATGACCTCCTCTCTACAGAAGACTTCAGCCTAATTCCATTTTTACCATCACTGGTTATGAAAATCTGCACCCCAAAATTCAAACGGTATGTTTTAATGTACATAGCAGGGTATCCTGCAGCGCTTTATTGGTCAGGCGGGCCACTCGGCCTAAAATCTGTAGCACCCGGCCAAGAGTCTGGTGAAAATTGTGCAAAGTTCCTCCTAAAGTGCAAAACAAACTGTACCTTTGTGTCTGTGTTTGTTTAAGCAACTTCTCCTCCTATGTTGAGGGCAAAAATAAGAATTAATCCAAATTAAGGGAATTAATTTAATCTAATGAATTAATTAATGAATACAAATGTGTTGGCGCGCGTGTTTTGCGCGCACCAGAGTCCCCCCCAATAGCCTACCACCTGGCCGAGCCTTTTTCCTGCAGGAAACCCTGCATAGCCTATTTCAACAAACTACATGCAATAATATACATTAATAATAATAATAATAATCATTTATTATAAAGTATATTATGAAATGAATACAGATATAAAGAATAGAGGCATGCTGCATCTGGCTTTAGATTCATTTTATTTTATCCCATATTTTGAAGATGCAATACAATTGATATCACCAATGAATGAATTACATTACTGTTTCCCCTTTCAGCCAGGAGACAAGATGTTTGTGGAGTCTGTTGTCCGATGGGGGGCCTGGAGCATCCTGCTCCACTTTGGATTGGATGTTTCTGCAGCAAGCTGTCCTTCAAGGTGTGCGTGTCGACCTGACACGACAGAAGTGAACTGCTCTGGAAGACATTTCACCTCAGTGCCGGAGGGCTTTTCCAGTGACATTAGGTTTTTGGACTTATCTCACAATAAACTTAAGACTCTGGGACGTCGCCAGTTCTCGGGCTTCTCACAACTTCAAGAGCTGGACCTCAGTGATAATGTAATCTCTATGATAGAGGTGGAAGCCTTCCAGGGCCTGCAGAACCTCAGGACTCTTTGCATAAGGAACAACCGGCTTAAAATCCTCCCGGTTGGGGTGTTTTCAGGCCTGTCCGGTCTGCGCTTTCTGGATCTCGGTCAGAATGAGATTCTTGTCTTCCTGGACTTCACCTTCAAGGAAATGGCGGGCCTCCAGACACTGGAAGCCGGGGAGAATGACTTGGTATTCATCTCCCAACGGGGCTTCGTTGGTCTGCCGAACCTGCAGGAACTTAATCTGGACCGGAGCAATCTGACCTCCATCCCTACCGAGGCACTGTCACAGCTCCAGAGCCTGACGACCCTGCGCATGCTACGCCTCACCATCTCAGCACTGCCCAACAACGCTTTCCGCCGCCTCCACCGCCTGCGGAGCCTCCTGATCGAAAACTGGCCGACGTTAGACACTATTGCGAGCAACAGCCTGATCGGACTCAATCTCACCTCTCTCGTAATCAGCAACTGCAACCTCAGTGTAGTTCCTTACTCTGCACTGCGTCACCTGGTCTACCTACGCTACCTGGACCTGTCGTACAACCCCATTACAATCATACAAGGCAATCTGTTGGGGGACCTGCTGAGGCTCCAGGAGCTCCACTTGGCAGGGGGCAACCTGCTACAAATAGCGTCGGGGGCCTTCAGGGGATTGGCCTATTTCCACACGCTCAATGTATCATCCAATCAGCTCACCACCTTGGAGGAGAGTGCCTTCCACTCAGTTGGGAACCTGCAGGTTTTGAGACTGGACGGGAACCCCTTGGCGTGTGACTGCCGACTTGTTTGGCTGGTGCGCAGGCGTTTGCGGCTCAACTTTGATGGACGTCAACCTACATGTTCATCTCCCGACATGGTGCGAGAGCGTGAATTCAGAGACTTCTCGGAGAAGGAGCTCCCGAGGCTGTTCACCTGCCGTTCAGCCCGAGTCCTGGATCACAGGCCGCAGGAGGCCAGAGTAGAAGAGGGCACCACGGTCCTCTTCTCCTGCAAGGCTGACGGTGATCCACTCCCATCCATCACCTGGACCTCAGCCCACAAATCATTGCTTTCTTTGACGGGCCGAATCAGGGTTTTGCCGAATGGCACTCTAGAAGTGCGTTACGCTCAGGTTCAGGACAGCGGCATGTACCAGTGCACAGCAAGCAATGCAGCTGGCAATGACAGCCTGATGGTCAGCCTGCAGGTGAGGGGGTTCCCACGTAACCGCACCTTACCCTTCCTTACAGACGAAGGGTCGCCACACTCAACCAGTGCCAACTCCTCTGCTCAGATGGCAAAGCCATACCCATTTGATGCCAAGACATTGGTCATTGCCACCACCATGGGCTTCCTGTCCTTCCTCAGCTCTGTGGCAATCTGTTTTGTTTTCATGTTCTTCTGGAGCCAGAGCAAAGGCCAGATCAAACACAATGCAACTATTGACTTTGTTCCCCGTTCCTCCATGGGGGGAGGGGATGGAGGGGATGGTGGCAGGTTCACCATGAAGCTGATCTAAACCCAAAATTCAATATTGACCCTACCACCTCCTGTGCTGCGGAGAGCCCGCTGGGACACCCAAGGCCTCAGACCTCTATTAGAAGGTTCTGGTATTTCATAGGGCAAATCAAAGCCCATTTGTTGGGCTACTGCTTGTCCTCTTCTAATTTTAGAGCTGAAATGTCAGTGCTCACTTGGCTATGTCAACTAACTGATGAATATCTCATGAGCCTAGAATAGAAACTGTGTGTGAGTCCGCAAATCCATCCCATGTTTGTCATGCATTTTGTTTTTGAGGAGCATTGTGATGAGGCAAATTTAAATACCCTTTAAAAGCCTTTTGACAGGATAAAAAGAAAGTTCTATTTTCATAGACTTTGGGAATGACACATGAAAACAGTTCAATTTTGATATATTTTCTTCATACTGTATCGTCAAACATATCAGGTGTGCTTGGTTAAATAATATCCATGTGTGCTTGGCTTTATGTCTTGACCTGTCAATACAGGCCAAGCAACCATTTGATCTTTGACCCGAGAGTTGCTATTTATGCTTACCCACAGGGGATCATTTCAGAAACCGTCAGCTCAGCAATTGACCCTATACATGACGTCATACTTGGTCGGTGGGAAACCCCACGCGTCGTTTTCCCACCCATGTATGATATAAGAGCAAATGGCTGACTCCAATGTAAACCCATGGCGATCGTTGAAATATATGGAATAGATTGACAAAATGTTTCTGATTGTTAACTTTTGGAAAACGCCTATTTTGGACATTTGCTAATTTTGCTGTACATTACAGGAATATTACTTTGTGTTCTGCATACAATTTAGGAAAACCTATAAATATTGTAGTGCCAGTATTCTGTATAATACTATGTATATAAGAATGTATCCCAAGTTCATCAATTCACACTTTATGCAATCATTTCTCAGGTCCAGATTGGATCACGTTTAAATAACTTTTTGTATCTGATTTTGTCAGGTGATCGAGGAGAACCCTTGTTGCTTTAAACGTCACTATTATTTTTTTAACATTCATGATGTAACCTCACTTTAGTGTAGTTTTTACCCACAGTCATAGAACACAATGAATAACAAATGTGCCTGAACATTCACATGACTGAGAAAAATCTGTGATAAATTAATCATCGCTGGCTTATACATCTGAACGATACAATAGACCACCGGTTCTCAAACTTTGACATTTGAAGGTCTCCCTTTAACTTTGACAGTTTACAAATGGCACCAAATGGACCCTGGTGGTCCATTTGGTGCCATTTGTACACTGTCAAAGTTACAGACTTACACAGGTCAATTTAGACCCTCATAAAATAACCTACAGAGTCCCTGAAATTCACTTTGAGAACCACTGCTATAGACATTTTAGTCCTCTCTTGGACTTATTCCACGCACTCCATCTGTTGCTGAGGGTTAGTGTCACTCTTGTATCATACTGTATAAACTTACTGTGTACGTACTGTACAGCACGCACAAATCAATACTTTGTTATGCCATGAACATGGATGTTAAAGCTGTGTGCACGCATATATTGTGCACACATATAACATTTTCAATTTGTTGTTTTACTATCTTGTAAGGCACTTAAAACTTAGCATTTTCAAAGTATTAAATGCCTATATTTAAAAGTGTGTTGTCTCTGTGATTTTCCACGAGCGGTGATTATGAAAGAAAACGAAAAAAAAAGAAAAAAAAGATTAGTCTCTACCCAAAGTCAATCACACAGTGGGTCGTTCTTGGGCTCTATTTAAAATGATTCAGCTGCTATTGTTAGATAGATGGCATTAGAACACTTTCTTTCCCCCCAGAACTAAGCTAACTTAATCTCAGAGCTCTGAGGCCTGTTTAAGGTGATTATTGGAGAACAGACAAATAGATGACCTTGCAGCCCCAGAGAATACAATGATACTGTATATATTCTAGTTAGGCACATGTGGTTGTCTTTATGATCTGATTAAATACCAGTAGAACATTAACTAATTTATCTCCCTTACTGTTGATTCCCCTTCTGCCTTAATAAATTGTTCATCCGTGCCCATGGCTTTATGCACCTGGAGGTGGTGTATCTGTATGTATGATTTATCATGAGCGTGATTGGACTGATGATGGGCTTATGTTAACCTTCGAGCACCACTGATATTCTCTCACAGCAAACAGTCGGTACGTTTGCACAGCTCAATGTGGATTCAATGGACAGCGAATAGTTTCCCTCTCTCTCATGCAGTTTGCCCAGAATAACCCAGAAAAAAAATTATAATCACGTGTAAGAGCAGAGATTTAAACCCTTTTGGATTACCTCTGCATGCCTCAATCTATCTGTGTCTGGCTGGCGGCTGTTACCTCCCCAGGCCCAGCCTGGACTGATATATCTGTTTTAATACAACTACTTCCACTTTGGAGTTGAAGTCAAGGGTCAGATTAAAGCAGTGTTTATAAGCCAATGGTCCTGATGACTTGTAAACACTCACTACTGAGAACATTTATAGTCTACTCACATCTGCTGCTAGGCTATTTACCGTAAATCCCCTATTCTGTCTCCAAGGTGATGGAATCAGTTACAGTAAACATTTGCGTTAATTAATTTTGCCATCAACAGAAGATCAGCACTGATACTCAAGCTCCCACCAAACTCAACAACTACATTTGCATGCAACTAAGGGGAAAAAACAAGGCACTTTTCTATTGCAAATTTTAAAAGCCTTTATTTTTAGATGGCTAATTCATATTGGAACAATTAAAACTGGGATAATCCATGCGTATCGGCCTACACAGCCTTCTTCAGGGTATAACCCGCAGCAGACAAATTTCCTCTTTTATACATAGGCCTACATACAGATTGCAACTAAATTCGCATCCCTCAAGAGTGTAAGCATATTAAGAAATATCTTTAGCCTCAATTTGAAGACCTCTATAGTCATTTTTGTCATTTTACAGTATTTACACTACACTATTTCTTTATCTAACTTAACTTTTGAGTCTTATGTTTATTTTAGCCTACTTATTATAACTCTATGGAGAAAAGACATAATGTTGAAATACTACACACTAACATGATTCCGCCAGATGGTGGCGTATGCGGAGCTCCTCACGGAATTGAGGTGCAATTTGGGAGATATTTGGTACTAACAACACAACATCTATTCAGATCAAAAGTGACAGGTCTGGTGCTTTTGCAAGCTGGTATGCTGTTGGAGGAGAAAAGGCCGTTGGAGGAGAAAAGGCCTCTACAGGAGAGGCAGATAGCAAAGATTTGAATTTCTGTTTCACAGGGCATGTAAGAGTCATTTGATGAAACAGGATAGTCACATTTGCAAACAACATTCAGAAAGATAAGAGGTAGGCCTATACATTGCTATGTACATCTTTAGCATTTTACTTAATGCCAAAACACTAGAGCAAGCAAGTAATATACGTATAGTAGCCTAGGCCCTATGCAGCGTAGTCTATTTGGTAGCAAAAGAAACTCAAGCAAGGTGGAAGGTAGTCTTCTCAGCAGTAAGTAGCCTACATAGGCCTACATCTCCCTTCAAAGACCATTTTGAACAACTAAGGACTAAAGCCAATCAAGCAATGAAAATCATCAATGATCAGGTAAAAATAACTACCATGCAGAAACTATTTTAAACAAACTGCTCACATTCCTTCCAACTATTCCATTATGGTCAGATCTCCTCTCAGGTAATTTGCAGAGATTCTCTGGAGACTGTATGCTAGTCAAATAAACCAGTGTAACAAAAGCGCAGCTATCAGTGCATTAGATTGAATATTTATGCATTTTTAAATATTAACCCCTTCATGCCCAGCCCAACAACAGAATCTTTAAACTGAAGTATTGTGAAATTGTACATGCACAGAAATCAAATCAAATGCATCAGATCTGCTCCTAGGACCTACTCCTTTCAGATGAATGCATTTTAACCCTTTCAGGCCTTCCATCTTTTCGTTCCACTTTCAAGCGGCTTTGTGGCGAAATGTTGATGGGCATCTTCCACCAGCTTGGGACCCAGTGAAATTCGTATGGACTGTTAATGCAGAACATAGGCTAGGCTACAGACATCTGCAAAAATATGCCGCCTGTTCATGCGAGAGTGTTTTCTGCTGTTGTTTCAGTCCGAGTGTATCAAAGGGTGCGTGCGGAAATGCGCACCGGGTGTGTGCTCACTGCTCAGTGTAGTGACTGCCTAAACTCAACCCTAATCCTAACCCTAACCTCAGTAAAACTATGCCTAAACCCAACCCTAACCCTAACCTTAACCTCAGTAAAATTATGCCTAAAACTAACCCTAACCAGACCCAGAGCTCATTTCCGAACGCACCCTTTGATACACTCGGACTGAAACACCAGCAGAAAACACTCTCCCGTCTGTTCATGAAAGGTTACTTCAGAGCTCACCGGAAACTAATTTGTCCGATACGCCCGACAGCAGATGATGCACTCTCCCGCCTGTGAACCATAATATTAATCGGGCGACCAAACCCCACACTCTGTGATTTCTCTCCACACTGCCCTACTACGCTATCATTAGATTGCCATCATAGTGTTTTCAAGTTGTGATCTTTCATACATATTCTGTCATGCACCTATCTTCCCACCACTATAGTTTGGATGTGCAGGCCAGGTGTTATTGCAAGCGCACTTTGCATTTTGACCTGAGAGTGCTAGAGGAAAAGGTCATAGGGTCAATTAAATTGTTAGGGTTCATCCCAAATGGAGCCTGTATGTCTGTATGTCTGTCTGTCTGTATCTGTGAAAATGGCCAAGTTCAAAACGTGTCGCTTTGAAACGCGCTGTGGACTTGAAGATTGTCTATTTTTCACTATTTCTGAAATAGGGCTTCATAATGTATTTTTGGAAGTTTGGGTCGCGAGAAACCCTCACTTCTCTTTTTGAACACTCAATCGTGAAGGTGAAGGTCGACATTCCGTTGATGAGTAGGCCTATATTACGGTTCTCAAATTCTGCCCGAACTCGACCATACCCGAACCCGACCCTGCATTTAGGGTAGGGTAGGGCCTAAAATGTATGCTAATTAGTCTGGCCGGGTAGGGCATTGGCTCAATGAAAAAAATATATATATATTTTTATTATTTTATTACTATTACTCTGTGATAGAGTTCTCAAATTCTTTCCAAACCCAACCATACCCTACCCGACAGGGCGTTTTCGGGCCGGGTAGGGCCAAAAATGTATGCTAACTACTTCGAGCTGGGTAGGGCCTCGGGCCAGCCCCGTTGAGAACTCTAATGAGCTTGATAGACACAGGCATCATCAAACCCAGAACAATACACTGTGAGTGAACAGGATGGGACTGTTGATTGACATTTTGACTGTTGTCTATCTACTGTTGTCTATCTAATCCTTGACTTTTCAGTCACAGATGTTACTACTAGCTTTAAAGGAATTCTTCACCCAAACAATGTGAAGCCTTGAATACATGAAGATGTTTTTGTTTTTGTCGCATTCCTGAGCCAATAATCCAATGTAAATGGAGACCAATCCTTAACAGGAGCAATTCTATATTTAAAACATTCTTTTTGAACCTGGATCATCATAGGCCTCTCCGTGTTTCCACTATGAGTTGTTTTGGAGTTTATATTATTATTTCATATAGTTTTGCATTGGTCTCCTTACCACAGCAGCATCAGCTATATTGGATATAGGCCTACATCTCCATGTATTCAAGCCTCGTGGGGTAATTAATAAATAGAAAACAAGTAATCTTTCGAGTGAAATATTGCTTTCAAAATATGATGGTAAAACATTTAAAAGAATGAATACAAAATATGATAAATGTTAAAATGGTTAAAGCAATAGAAATAGCTTTACATGAGTTTGAGTACAGTATCCTATCCTCCAGCACGCTGTAAATAACTTGGAATGTTGACCAATAGATGGTGCTAGACCTTCATTGGCCTCATATCATGCATAAGCCATGTACCAACCATTTTGTGATGTGTGTAGGCCTGTTTATAAACAGTACAGTTGATTGTGTATAGGCCCACACTAGTGGGGCCCACACTTCATTGCAGTATTTACCAGTTTTAGCTGTACGTGTGTTTATACGTAATACGTATTCATATTGTTATAAACATTGGTCATATGGGGTTGTCATCAAACAGCTGCTACTGTTTCTATTGTAGATCAGTTTGAGCTACCGTACATTAGATAAACAGAAGTGTCACTGACAGCTTAAAGTACATACATCTGTCTATTTCAGATAAATGAAATGTTCAAGGTGTATACATCATTTGAATACTTTATTAATTTTCACTACACATGTTCAGTCGAGGGAAAACACATGTCATTATGGATTTGTTACATGAATATCTATTGCACTATAGATATCTGTTATTTAAAAATACATGATGTGTGATTATGAGGCGATATTAGACTCATATGACACCAATATAAATCTATTCTTAATAGAGTTTGGTGTGTTAATTTTAAAATAAGATATATCAAGACACAGAATTTTGGCAAACACACACCATGTACAGTATTTGACATTCAAAACCCCCAGAGCAAACAAAACACAATCCACTTAACTTGACATAGATTCATTTACAGCAGATGGCGCGATTTACCAAAATGGTTTCCTGAAGGCATTATATCAAGGGCTTGCTTTGAGGGAGATTAGCCTTTATCATCAGACAGGCTGTTGATAATAGATGGCAGTGAATGATAAGTTTGATGAGTTGGATGCGTTAGTCATATCAATGTACGGTAGGAAGGCTATGTCAAAGCAAGGACTTGAAGATAGATAGTGTCAGCATTTATTAACCACTTTCAACCTGGTGCCCCTATTTTGGACATGTCCTTACAAGGAAAAAGAAAAACCGAAATGGTCACAAGATACGAAAATATATAATTCTCAAAATTAGCAGATCTGCAAGCTCACAATAACGCACCACATTGTGACGCATTGTGAGCTCATAGATCGTCCATTTTTAAAATGTTTGAAATAGGGTTTCAGTGGTTAACATTTCAACTTCTTTGAGCCACACAAAGGTGTAGCTTTGAAAACAGAGCAGGAAACCTTTTTTGTCTATTGGCCAAAGCACAGTGTCTGGTAAACATTCAGAATCACCAACCACTCTAGTAATTCTACCTTTCATGTTGGCATTTAGAATTGAATTGTAGTAGGTATACAGTAAAAGGTAAGGTCGATACATTTACCAGTGACAGTGACAAATCTACAGCATTTGGCTGTCATCCTGGTCAAGGATGTTAATTAGGTGAGGTGTCATTACAGAGGGGTACTAGTCTGAGCCTTGGGGCTACTCCTGTAGGAAAACCATAAAGGGCCAATACAATCAACACCACTTCATGGCAACAATTCATTGGTCTTCTTAACAACACCACATGACACCAGGTCATCAATCTTGTGTAGCAGCGAAACAAAGCTTGTTTCACAAACAGCGGCCAATGCAGGTGCATTTGCCTAATTAGCCATGGCTAGCACAACCGTTTTACCGTGGCAAATCTGATCTTTAGAGCACAGTTGCACAGATACAGTAGCTGTATTGTGGGAACAGGCATAAAAAGTAATTATATGTCCTGAACAGTACTATGTGTGTCTACAGTATGTGTGTGTGCGCGTGTATGTGAGATGTGAGGAAAATCCATCAAAGAATGGTGTGTGGATTTGGTGAACATGCTGAAAAGCAACATGAGCGATAAGTGTTAGGTGGACGAGGAGCGTAACATAGCTTAGTTTTGGCATCAGTGCAATGCAGCAAGCTGATCCCTTAGATCTGAAGACAGCAACACACAGGCAACCACAAATAGAAAGACAAAAATGACAGGTCATCTTTATTAACTAAGAAACAAATGTTGTAGTTACCATCCTGTCATGTGTATGGGCCTATACTCATTATCTACCTACTTATACTGATAATTTTGGACAATTCTTATATTGGGCATACTTGGGAACAGATGTTGTTCCTGATTGAACTGAAGGCTCATGCCTTGATAATCTTAGCATGACGAGCTGGTTTTGTTGTTTAAATATCATACCCGCTGCAGTGGTTAGTCTAGCGTGGCCAGATTTGTATTACATTATACCAGATGGTAATTTTCCAAACTCTCGAGAGCAGGCTAATTCACTGAATAATTCATTTAGGCTAGTGACTTCGGTTCCAGAATTGTGGGATACCCCTCCCGGAGGTAGAACCAAACACAACATAGTTTTTCCTCATCTCTAAGGTCTCCCATACATGAAATGGATTCTTGTATAAAAATATTTTACTGCAAAAGTGGTGAAATTGATATATAAAGTTACACACCCCAAACTAAAAATTAAGCCTGTCCGTCTGGGGGTTGAGGCATATAAACTCATGTAGATTCAAAATGGAAGCTCTGAGAGGTTTAAAACTTACCATACTTGAAGCCAGGACAGCCCTCTACATTCTAGAAAAGACCACATGTCAATATCTGAATTGCAATGGGAGCTATAGTCATTTGAACACATACCTACAATAGGCGGAAATGTAAATCTATGCAGACTGCTCTCTTTACTTTGTAGTGACTCTGACATGGATTGCCATATCAACACATATGTGGGCTTGTCGGAAAGGTGTGGTTCTACTGAAATCAGCAATACCAATTGTGTAAAGGTAACTTCTATACTCATGGAGTTATATGACTAAACGTACATGATGTCCTAAATGGGGGCTAAATGAAACTGTCCTAATACAATCTACAATATCACACTGATTACTTTTATTTTCAATTCACCTATCAAGAGTGGAAAACTTTTATAAATTCACTTCAGTAGAAGTCCCTGAATGTATGAAATGTCCCAAAGCTGAACAAATCTGACATTTTATGCAACCTCAACAATATCGTGGAGAGAAATGCAGGCCTCCTCAAATTATTTAGTAAACCTGGCTGAGGTAAACCCAGCTCCTCCCATTTGATTATCCTTGTTAAAGCGAGTCATTTAATTCTGAGGAGTTTATATTTATAATTCAACATATTTGGTTACAGTCGAGTTATACTACAGTATTTGGCTCCACTTGTTCCAACTTCATCATATTGCCTATACGTGGACTTCTTCATAAACTGACAAGTAAATCATTGCAATTATTTTGGAATGTGAAGAGATGCGAAGGACCTTGTCAAATCAAGTAGCTAGCTGAAGAGTGACCAAGCTTAAAGGACAACTTTGTTTTTTTACAACAAGGGTTCATATTTTAGATTGTAATTAGAGAAAAGAAAAAGTGAGTGTCAAAATGTTTTCATTTGCTTCGTTCTATTGTTTTATCGCGTTTACCGTGCTAAAATGTGGGGCATGCGTACGCATGGGGGCATGCGTACAAGTGGCTAAATATGTCTTTTTAGACACAATAAGCCAGCAGTTTCTTTATTGCTATTTACAGTAACACTTCTAGCCCCCATAAGTCACATCCAACCATGAACGGTTGCGTTGTATCTTGGGAATGGGCTTATTCTGTGTAAAATTACATATTTAGCCACTTGTACGCATGCCCCCAGCCACTGAAATAAGAATCTCTAAAACAATAGAAAGAAGTAAATGAAATAATTTTAACATTCATCTTTTATATTCTTTAATTACAATCTAAAATATGAACCCTTGTTGTAAAAAACTAAAGTTGTCCTTTAAGTTTAATTTAAACCAGAATGGAGTGTGATCTATAAACATTCCAAATCATATCATTGTCATAAACATTTGGAAAAAGAAAGAAACAAGATCCATAATGTCAGAAAGGCCTTCAATGCATATAAATGTTGCTCGGTGATGTTCATAAAACCCATGTTGATAAAAATACAAATTACATTCAAAATACAATACCTGTAAGTCTCATCAAGATTTCAAAGGTTAATTTGTGGGAAGGCCAATACAAGACCAGAACATCTGACAGCCATTATGACTGGTACAGATAAGAGTACCAGAGTCCTTCATGCAGCATCAGAAAGGTTGATGAAGTTGTACAGTGGTTGCTCCCCTACCCATGTCTTTGTGGATGATGCCAGTTATCATAAAAGCTGCCCTAAACATCACATCTAAATATAGCAGCTGCCAGAAGAAAAAGAAGAAAAAAAACAGCAGACCCTATCGATGGCAAATCTTCTAGGTTCATTGAAGTCATTGACAAAACATTTTCTCTAAAACAATTGAAGTGAATTGAAAAGAGATACTGAAGACACTGGTCCTTTTCTGAATGTATCTGCAGCTCTACAGTATATGCAGTATTGGCCTCTCAGAAAGATCTTGACTTGCCTGGTGTGTTTTCACAGTCTTCTGTCTCTTCTGGTTTATCCTGGAGATGTGCAGCTTCTCTCATTACATATCCTGTGTCATGTCTTTCCACAAATTGTAATGCTGTATGAGCTTTTCCAGGATCTTTATTTAATGTGTTGGACCATCCAATCTCTTCCTCAGACCTCAGTGTCTTCAGTATGTCATCACTTTAATTTATTTAGAGAATATCTTTGCCAATGACTTCAGTGAGCTTAATAAAAAGCTTTGTCATAGATATTGGTCTGTTGTTGTGATTATTTTGTTTAGTCTAGCAGCAGCTATATTTTGTTGTAGAGTTGTAGTGTGTAAGGCAGCTTTTATGATATTTTTTATATAAAAATCTGGGTACGAGAGCAACCACTGATGCACAACTTCATCAATCTTTCTGATGCTGCATGAAGGACCTTGTCTCTGGTACTCTTACCTGTCCCAGTAATAATGTCTGTCAGATGTTCTGGTCTTTGTAAGCCATCTTTTTGTTTGTTAAACGATGTTGTATCAAACCTACTCCGTCTTCTTGAGACCGCATGTATGCTCTCACTATCACTGTTGTTTTTCTTACTGGAATAGTTTGCTCTACATGATACATGATAAGATACACTTAATTTTGAAATAAAGTAAATCTCTAATATATGGGGACAGGGTTTTATGAACATCATCATCTCTCTATTGAGCAACATTTAGTATGCATTGAAGGCCATCTGCAGTGGGCTTTTTAGACAAATGGAACTTGTTTCTTTTTCAATTTTTTTAAAATGTACCACAGATGATACAACACTTTGGATCCACTGTTCATACACCACTCTCCATTCTAGTAAAATAAAATAAAAGACACATTAGAATTTGTACAGTAGGCCTATCTACATTGTATCTACTTTTCCATATGTATCTCTGTCTGTCTGTCTGTCTGTCTGTCTGTCTGTCTGTCTCGCCTGACACTGTGGTTCTATGGGTTTGTCGCTCTGACATCATGCTCTGATGTCACTGTGATGTCAGGGGAACCACTCTTAACAGAATGGGTTTGCTGCTCTGACATCACTCTCTGGCTTCACTGTGATGTCACACTAACAGAATCCCTTTTATGCCCATACATGGAGTTTCCAATTAATCAATATTAAGCTCATATCTGACATGACTTCATATGGGAATGACCATATATGGAGGCCACATCGGCCGCATACCACACTAACATAATCCATATATGGCCAAGACAGATGGCCAAGACAGCCCATATCTGTGTGGCTGGTTCTACAGACAGGGATCTCCATGTAAGGGCATAAAAGCGTATGATGTCAGATGTCATAGACATCATAGGACTTTCACATAACGAATAACTGATAACATATCTCCATATACAGTACATGGATCTCCATATATGGGTACCAGGGGTCTCCATATATGGGTAACTGGTCCGATATACATCGCTGGCCAGATAGCCAAGAATTGGCGCGACCCCTTTGGGGGCGAGGTTGCATGTCGCCCTGAGGCATCTTACTTGTTATGTACAGTATAACCATATTATCGGTACCAGTTAAGGCTCTGTTCCATTCTGGTGAAACAGAGTCAGGGTGCTGCTATTGTCAAGTCATGCCAATTTTAATTCTAGAGCACATTTAAAAACCACCAGGGTCAACCAAAGCGCTGCACAAGATACAAAATACAATGACAATGTAAGCTATTGGAGAGGCTCTATTACACTAAATGGAACTTTAAGCTAGGTCAATCTCCACTTTTGATTTGGCAAGGACCTTCTCATCTTGCATACAATTTCAAATGTCTTAATTCATATTATTTCAGGGATTCTATTCAAGTGAATTTGTTAAAAAAAGGTCAACCCTTGATAGGTGAATTGAAAATAAAAGTGATCAGTGTGATATTGTAGATTGTATTAGGACAGTTTCATTTAGCCCCCATTTGGGACATCATGTACGTTTAGTCATATAACTCCATGAGTATAGAAGTTACCTTTACACAATTGGTATTGCTGATTTCAGTAGAACCACACCTTTCCAACAAGCCCTCATATGTGTTGATATGACAATCCATGTCAGAGTCACTACAAAGTAAAGAGAGCAGGCTACACAGATTTACATTTCCGCCTATTGTAGGTATGTGTTCAAATGACTATAGCTCCCATTGCCATTCAGATATTGACATATTGTCTCTTCTAGAATGTAGAGGGATGTCCTGGCTTCAAGTATGGTAAGTTTTAAACCTCTCAGAGCTTCCATTGTGAATCTATATGAGTTTATATGCCTCAACCTCCAGACGGACAGGCTTAATTTTTAGTTTGGGGTATGTAACTTTATACATCAATTTCACCACTTTTGCAATAAAATATTTTTATACAAGAATCCATTTCATGTATGGGAGACCTTAGAGATGAGGAAAAACTATGTTGTGTTTGGTTCTACCTCCGGGAGGGGTATCTCGAAAACTAAAGCACTTCTTTCCTATTTGTCACAGGCCTAATTACAGAGGAAGCTTACTGTACCTCCACAATCAGTTTATTAGTATGCATAAGGTTTGACTTAGACTTATACATATGCTTCAGCAATCTGGAAACACACTCTGTAAAACATTAAAATAAATCTGTCTTGAGAGATTACTGCTTCAACAACTGTTGTTTAGTTAGGGACCATGTTTACAAGGTCACATTTAGTTTTTTCTGTCATCCGCGGACACTGACAATATATGGCATAAGAGAAAAATGGCCATGATGTAAATATTGTCAATGATTTGTCTCTTTTGTCTCTCTCTCTCTCTTTCTGGTTGCCGTTTGTTGTGGTTGCTGTTTTACTCTACTGTGGGATCATATTGAAGTCTTTCAAGCTTTTGTTTCGCAGCATACAGTAGATCATAAAAGTATGAAAAATAATACTTCTTAGCCTGTTACATAGCTCTGATTTCCCTGTGGAAAGAGGCGAATGTTTTCGCAGCCCATGGTTATGTATCTTGTTATAACACTGGTATAAAACTCATAACCACCAAGATAAACTGGCACATACATAGGCAGCAAAGGTAGGATTCAGCATTGGCAGAGCATAAAATACATAAACATACTTCACTGTTATAATTACAGTACCACAAGCCTTTTCTCCTGACACGCTACAAAATGCAGATCTATTGTCTATGCAACTCATTTTAGCCTCATCTGCCCTTAAAATTATGACTTAATAGTAGACCTAATGATTACTGAAAATGCTGTAGTGAAATGTTTGTCTGATACCATCTGATAAAAAGATATGCACTGCAACAAAAGATAGCCTTGAGTCATTTAATCTCTGATTCTGTTTTAATATCTATTTATTGTTACAGTTATGAATAAATCAGCAAATTAATGGAGTTAATTGCACTAGATCCACCACAACTGCACGGAAGAGTGATCCGCCATGTTTCAGTGATAGAGTAGTGTCACTTTTTTTTTTGCGAAAAACGTTCATGAAACAAGAAAACTGTAAAAAACAAATAAGGGTGTCTCATGTACACGACGGATTTGATTTATTTATATTTCCGGATAAGAAGACTGGATTTTGGAAGTTGGATTTTAAGACAGCATTAAATTACTTAGAATGACTCACATTTGTTGCAGTGCAAGAACGACCTTGTCTGAGGAGGAGGTGCTGACACACAGTGATGTTCCAGAATGAGCTCACGCCCATCCGCCTACTTCCTGTCAAAAAGCTGACACTTCCTTCTTGCTGATTTGGAATAGACTTGGCTGCACCATTATTAGTTCCAAGTCTAACCATATCTGCAGTATTCTGCTTCAACTGCAAAATTGTGCTTAGGGGTACATGTCCCAGAAGTGTTAAGGCTTTTTAAAATCTCAATACCAGACATTTCTTTCTAAATACTAGTGAGCTGTAGTGATGTCCAACGAGTCCGACAAAGATGCATGTTTAGATGTAAGAGCAGTATTAAAGGTTTTACATATTCACAAATAAGCACAATCAAGTAAATTTCAAAATAAGTAGAGAAACAGTAAAAATAATTGGCCTGGTATTGGGTTTTTCTTTGCCCAACTCATTGGATATGTATCTTTTTGAGTCAGAGGCAAGGTTCGCAAAGCACTTATTGTGATATAATCTAGAGAAAAACCCTCTCTTCATTTTATTGGAAGCAACCCCAAGCTTAAAAAGCCAACTTCTTAAGTTTGACTATTATGTATTTTCCAAGTTCTAATACATATCAATCTTTATACAGCTGCAAAGTAAGTTGTTTTATCAGTGAAAGTAATGTTTTAATCGTCCATTTAATAGTAGGCCTACAGTAGTTTTGGGACAAATTTGTTCAAAATTGATATTATTCAAGGACCAAAAGGAGAGTGGTCACGTGCAATCCAAACCCTGTACCTCAATGCTGTGCGAACCTAACCTGGTAACGGCGACCCCCCCCCCCCCCCCCTCCCCCCTGCCTATCCTGTTAGTGGGAGCCAATAAGGATGAGGGGTTAGCTTTAGCAGCATTAGCTTTAGCCGCAATTACAGGAGCCAGAGGGTAGCTGCAGCGAGCAGGAGAGAAGACCCCAGGGTGGCGGCGAGGGAGGTGGCCAAGGCCCCCCCATTGTATACCAGCCTGAAGGAGATAACCTCCACCTTGAATCCATCCTCGGTGGCCATGCAACGGAACACGCCCTCCTTGAGGGGCGTGTCCACGGCTGGCCCCAGGACACAGGAGTCCCCGGAGAACAGGCAGGGATAGTTCTTGATGCAGTTGTCCTTCTCCCAGCGGTACATTGCATGGAAGGAGCGCACAGGGCAAGGGAGGTAGATGGATGTGTTTGACTGCACCACCACCTCCCTGGGCGACGTCCTGCGCTGCTTCAGTGCTGCAAAAAAGGGCAGAAATCGATAATTATTTTGAGAAATTATACAATCAGTGATTGCCGAACCTTTTAGCTCGAGACCCCAAAAGAGAAATTAGACGTTTGACCGGGACCCAAACTAGTGAAAATAGCAGATCTACAAGCGCAGCATTGCGAGCTTGTAGATCTGCTATTTTCACTACTTATTAATTATTATTATATTTTATTTTTTTGTTTATTTGTTTGTTTGTTTTAAAATGTATACAATATATATATATATATATATATACACATTTTTTTTTTTTTTATCTTTTAAATGTATAGGAAAAAGGAATGGGATTTTGACTGAACCATAAAAATTGGTCCGTGACCCACAAATGGGTCCCGACTCACTGTTTGGGAAATTGTGAATTAGATTCGATCATTGAAAATTATGGAGAGTAACAGAAAGTAGGCTACTGTAAGTGTAAGCTCCTAATTTGGAAAACAAGGCTTACCATAAGGGGGGATTGGAGAACATTCTTTATTTGTAGTGACCATGATAGCTGGTTAATGAAAGATAAGGAGGACTTGACATGTCTGACAAGTTATCACAGTGCTACTAATGGTTTCTACTATTTATGGATAAAGGACTGGATGGGACACAATAACCCATTCTACACACTATTAGCTATGGCACATCCTGTGTACCTGGATAACCCCTAATGCTTTTGGTGGCTTTTCCTCTAGCACCACCATTAGGCCAAAATGTGCACTTGCACACAACAACACAAGATATCTCTAAATCTATTCGGTGACCTAACAGCCTAGCACCACCCTTCAGCTAATTTCCAGTTGGGTTTAACCTTTAAGGATGATGCGAATATCATAGACACAGACATTTTTGTATTTATTTATTGCCTATATGTTTAACGATACTAAAAATAGGGGAAAAGGGAGGTAGAACAATAAGTTGCCATGTCAAGTCAAGTTGAATTCAAATCAAATCTGAATAAAGTATGCCTAATAAGCACAGATGTGCTCAATCCCACTAATTAGGGATGACACTAGCGGTGACAATGGTCACTGTCCTACTATTGTCTTAAAAGTGCTGTTTTCATTTTCCACAACTCTGCAGTAGCCATCCAGACCAGAGGATGCTTGCAGGGCATTTGGACTCTCAGCTCTATTTTGGGGAAGGATACGTGAGGCGTGCTATAGGCGAATTGACAATTTCCTGAGGCATATTTATCCCTGCCGGCATGTGTGGGTGGAGAGGTGCGGTAAGGGTTGTATTGTTTGCAAATCAGCAACAAACTGAAATTAGGTGGTCAACAACGACCATGATTTACACCATCCACCACCCACCTTGTTTGAACCACATCTACCAGCATATAGTAAGCCTCTTCAATTGCTATTTTCAGCCCATTTTAATTGCCAAAGATGCATGCAGTATCCAAAACCACACCACCTTTATTTAAATGTGACTACAGTCAAACGCCTGTATCCACCACAATTGTTGTGCACCACCACACAACACATGGAGACTATTGATGATATCATATGGTATTTATCTTTTCTAAAGGCTGATTGGTCAACTGGGACGATTATTACACACACTGTTCGGTTTCATACTCCAGTGTACCAACTCTATTTTATAGACATTTGTCATGGACAGCTCACATGGACAGGTGGACGGGTACAAATAAATGACTGCTACAGTGACCTCCTACAGTAGACTTCTATGGATGTCTACTCAGTGCAACAGTTCAAGCAGCTTTGTTTCGTCTCATCCGTCATTGTCAGTGTCAGAGAAGACAAAGAGTGCTTTTAATACCTGTTCTATCATTCTCTAGCCTCATGTTTCAATTGCTCCTCACACACACTCAGAGGTTCACGTGACCACTCAGACATACTTCTCATAGGTTTAATGTGCTGTAGATTCATTGGCGTCACTCCACCTCCCACACAAGAACATCAGTTTGCTCTTGGAAATAATCAAATTTCGGAGGCTTTTCTTCCATGATCGTACCAGTATACCATTGCATTGAGCCCAGCTCACTGCTCTTAAAAATAATGAAACATCATTTGATTGGTCACGATTGAATCCACATGTAACGCCCACACTATAATAATCCCTCAGATAATTCAGCCCAATCCACCCCACCTCGCCACTTCGCCACAAGTACTCCGTCTTTTTCCAGTCCAGAAAAGACCAAACACGTGTCGCCATGCCCCACCCGCCACAATGTTGACTGCACTTCATGCCGGTTCGCCGGTAAATAGGGCCCATCAAACACAGTACTCTACTACACATATAGCCAGGTGATAATTTGACCTGAACAGATAAAGTCGTCATTATTGGACTTTTACTGGCTTGATATTTGCTACAGAGCAGAGATAAAGTAATGTTATCATGCTAATGCACAGATACCTGACCTAACATTCCATTGTTGAAAGATATGTGGAAATTAACAGCCTTCTCTTTACAGTGTATCTTCTTATCTTGAACTTTGCTTGAGAAAGATTCAGGGTTGCAAATTTATCAGTACAGGCAGGCATGACCGTTGCAACGCTGACACAATTGGAAAGATGTTTAATGGAAAAGAGAGATCTCCCATGAAGATACCTACCCAGTTAGATCGGAGAAACTGCCATGAGTAGTCGCTTATAGAGCTTGGCTTTTGTCTTGGAAGCAGGGCAAGCTTTGATATAAAAATAACTCCCCACTGGCTTCTGGGGCACAGCTCAATTATATGATAATCATCTCTGGACTGTGGCTCCTCAGAAAAGTTCCCTTTTTTGTTTAATTAAGATTGCATTGAGCAAGGAGAGAAAGAACATAATGCTCACCAGCAGCTTCACCACAAACAGAGGCATTTGACTGGTCCAGATGCTGAATGAAAACCCTGGAAGATAATAGAGAGAAGAACATTTGCAGTAAAAGCTTTACAAATGGAAGGCTTTCATGTCAAAATTGTACTCACAATTTATTGTGCTCAATTTAAAACATGCAGCGAATCATTCTATAATGCGAACAGAAAGCCACTAAAGAAGCACAGCATATGTACGCAATGTAAAAGTTTATAGTCGTATATTATACCGAACCCAAGATAAAACCATTCCAATCCATCTCCAACCCCATGACACATTTTCAGAAGTGCATAGCTGTCAAAATTACAATGACGCTTAATTTATACTCACAAAAATAGAAGATCTACAGTGTGAACAACAACCCATCACATCATGGCTATTTGTGATGCGGGAAACTGTCGTATGACTAAGTATAAACCAGGGACGAGGCTGCTTTGAAGATGCAATGTTTTCAGCTGATGGCAGCGATTCACTTCTTATGAAACTGCTTCAGAGTGCGCTGAAAGAAAGGACCCCCGACCCTTCCAAAAAAAAAACGCAATCTTGGTTGCATATTAAACAGGCGGGCTGTCATCAGTCCCCATGCAAACATGTAACAGCCCCCCCACAGACACGTGACATCATATCCCATCGTACCCGGTGGTGATGTTGTATCCCGGGGGGATGGCTAGGCACTTCCTCCTGGTCTTGTCCCATCCGCAGTATGCATCGCGGGAAAGGATGCAATCCCTGCATGTGTCTCCATAGCGACCACAGTCAGCCAATGGCAGTCGCTGGACCTCCATCGCCGTGCCAACGTAGAGGTGGCCCTAAGAAGGAATCATGTGATACCAGTAAAGTACATCATTGAAAGCTCAATACTGTACACAGATAGGTTATTAATATATTTAAGTTGCGATAGTGTAACTGTAAAGACATATGCACACAAATTTACTAAACCAGTGTTTCTCAACCTTTTTACGCCAAGTACAACCTCAGAAAATATGTGTCTCTCCAAGTACCACCATAATAAGTGATGTTAAAATACAGGTGCGTAGACCCACCCCATCCTATTCAACTAAGCACAGTTAACACAGGAGGCCAATTTATTCCTTGATTTTTGTTGCATTTCTAAGCCAATAATTTGATGACCGGGTCATCGGACAGATTTAGCTACTACATTTGTGAACTTCCCATGCAAACTGATGATATTTCTAATGTGATTAATCCATTTTCAAATCCTCTATTAACGGCTAGGTGTTCCCTCATGCTCAGTTAAGCACGGCTGGAGAGCCTATTTCAACCAATTGTTTGGTCAGAAGAACTACCTGTAGTATAATATAAATATTTTACTCCACATGTATTTTCTTATTTTTGGGCCCATGTACCACAGGTTGAGAACCACTGTACTAAACTAAAATGGAAACTAACAAACTCCAAACTAATTGAAATCGTCCAACTCATTCAAATAAGCAAACATAAATAATTGGTTTAATGGCAGCTGAGGTAAGGAAATGTTGAGTAGTGTAGCATGGAATGTTTTACATACTTTTTTGGAGTCGATGGCCATGTTTAAAACGGGTCCCTCGTTGTGAAACAGGGAATACTGGGCGATGACGAAGGCCTCGTCGAGGGTGTGAATGACCTTCAGAACTTTACCTTGTTCTGTTGAAAAGGAGGAGATGAGTGACATGGTTTCAGTTTGGAAACAACCACCAATCTACACCAGCTAGGGGTCTTCAACGTTTTCAGGCCAAGGACCTCTTAGTTGAGAGAGAGATGAAGCAGGGACCCCCACAACCTGTTCATAGATTCCATATAGTTTAATTGTTTGACAGCACGATCGATCATCAGTGTATTTTGGATTCATGTCAATTTGTGTTTTCAGATATTTAACCACTTGAACCGTCAATACTTAATAAACTTGACCTTTCACTCTGTACTTAGTCTGCTCTTTTCCCCCTCTACACCAAAGCTCTTTGCCAAAAATAGCAGATCTACAAGCTCACAACGCCTCGCGCTGCGAGGCGTTGTGAGCTTGTAGATCTGCTATTTTTGTTCTCAGTTCTCAGAGTAAAGACACTAGGGTTCAAGTGGTTAATATAAAAAAGAAGAAAAAGGTTTTTATCACACAAAGATTTGAAGGACCCCTTGTAGCATTCTCTCGAGACAGAGTCATGATCGCTTACACCACTGAAAGGAAGTGGTACAGACCGACTGGGCGTTCCCCTTTCTTTGACGACGGCTTGCCAGATTGCCCCTGTATTAACTCTGAGGACCCCCTAGGGGTCCCGGACCCCCTGTTGAAGACCCCTGATCTACACTACAGTATGTACCAGTGCTTGTTGGTGATTCTTTTGTTTCAGAGTTAAAGCCTCTCTCTCTCTCTCTCTAAGCCTGATTTACATCTATTTGCAACAGTGCCAGGTTGATGCGTCACCCTTCTTTCATATTGTTTTCTGTCGCCAAAGCATGAATCAGGCTTTGCTTTACCTACAGTGGAGATTTCTGCAAGTCCACTGTATTTTCATAGATGATATATCACCCATTTGATCTAGTTTATTCTGTTCCTTTTCACCTGTCAAGGACTTTTGAGAATTGATTTCATTCCCTCGTCAAGTATCTAAGCATGAAAGGTGGTAAATCGTTATTCTTTGAGTAAAATAAAAATAAAATGATCATAAAATATAACAAATGTATCTTTAAAAAGCATACTGTAACTGCAACAGCTCGATGATTGAAAGTGCAAAAGGCTTTACTTCACCTTATAGTCATATTGTCTGTCAGTGAGTTACTGAATGAAAATAATTATTTTAATACCTGTTCTATCATTCTGTAGCCTCAGAGACAGACTGTCTCTCTTTCTTTTCACACACAGAGGTTCAAAGCCTTCCAACCGTCGAACACCACAGTACATTACACAGTCAAATCCTCGTTGTTAATTTTACATATAATCTGATACTTTAAATGCTGCGTTTTGTCGATTTTTCCTTAAACCAGGCACCCGCAATGCATCTGTCATTACATCTGCTGCTATTTTTACTGCCTCATCCCACCTTATATAAGTTCAGGAGACGATCACTTGGGTTAAGATATACTTTATTGACCAGAATGAAGCAGAAAGCAAGCATCACACAGCATGGCATATTGAGCACCCTACTATAGAGACAGCATAGAATCTAAGCCTATATCTAAGCGCATAGTATTGGCAGCCTACCTTAGCTCTACTATAAGACAGCATAGAATCTATAGCCTAAGTTAGCATGGTTTGGCATGGGGTTCTGCCTCGGGCCATGGCTCGCTGAACCCACGATCCTCATGTTACCATGAGCATCGAGGGCATAACTTAATTACAGCGAGCCCTGGCCCGATACCCCCCGAGGGGGATCTAAGGCAGAACCTGAAGGTGGCGCTGGGGTGGTGGCGGGGCAGTGCTATGCAACAAGACTGAGTCCCACCATCTGACTTCCCTAAGAACTATGGGTAAGGGGGGGGGCAGGACCTAGTGACCCACCCCCCTCCGCGCGCGCGCTCCCTTGGGACCGCCCCCTGAACTAGCTTTGATCCTTACGAATCGTCGCACTATTTCAGGAGACGATCACTTGGGTTAAGATATACTTTATTGACCAGAATGAAGCAGAAAGCAAGCATCACACAGCATGGCATATTGAGCACCCTACTATAGAGACAGCATAGAATCTAAGCCTATATCTAAGCGCATAGTATTGGCAGCCTACCTTAGCTCTACTATAAGACAGCATAGAATCTATAGCCTAAGTTAGCATGGTTTGGCATGGGGTTCTGCCTCGGGCCATGGCTCGCTGAACCCACGATCCTCATGTTACCATGAGCATCGAGGGCATAACTTAATTACAGCGAGCCCTGGCCCGATACCCCCCAAAACTACAAACCCCCAAAGCACGCCAAAATCTCAGAATCCCATGCCAGTGCTAGCCAACTGCGAGGAAGGCAGCTCTGCTGTGACTCTAGCGATTAAGTTATCATTACTGCGGGGCAAACTATGAACTGCCTTTCCTGCTAACGCAAAAAATAATAATTAAGCATATTAGCATCTGGCAGAGCGAATATTACTAAGGCAAAATACTAAGCAATGATATTGGCAGCTTGCCAAAAACGCTATAAGTACTGCTAAAGCAATTTAATAATTAAGAATGTTAGCAGCTGGCAGACCGAACCAACGGTGAGGAAGGTGGTACTGCTGACTATAACGATATACTGCAATCTGACTGAAGCCATACTAAAACACCCTAGAGAAAAGCGGGAGCAGCAACATGGACGTATATATATATAGACAGCAGAACCAGAAGCAGCGATGAAACCTTTAATTCATATAACTACAGCGCCATACAGCTTCACATCCTACCTAACTAACACCCCAGCAACCACCTAGCTTTTGCATGATAGAAATATTGGAGCGCGCAGCAACGGGCCACGCAATGCAATGCGTGGCCCGCAACCTATCAGGGGCGCATGCCCCGAGTAACGCAACAGAAGCAGCAAATAAAACACGCAACCTATCAGGGGCGCGTGCCCCGAGTAACGCAGCAGAAGCAGCAAAATGAAACCCTATGGAACAACCCTGCCAATAGTGCCTGCAGCACTATTAGCATCAGCAGCAGAAGCGTTAACTGAACGCGTCCAACTCCAGCTTGGAACCATTACGCTTCGGTCAGTCCTGTGTTGTGTGTGCTTGATAGCTTGGCGTGCAGGATCTTGAGTTAGCTGAGGGCACCAGAAGTGCTGGTGGTGTGGCTGCTCCGATCCGGAGAGAATGCAGAGAGAAGAGGGGCGGGCCGCAAATCTGGCAGCTCTCTCCGGGGGTCGTGTGACGAGGACGTCGGGCAGACAGCCCGGTGTTCAGCATGGACATGAAAGGACAGAAGGGAGAGTTAGTTCTGCGACTGACAATGGTGTACCTTCCCTGCTTAAACTGCGAGCTGCAATCTTCAGAGGCCATGTGCTAGTCGCATCTTAAGCCTGGCCTTGGTGACCGCATGTGCTTGCCGCAGAAATTACAATCTTAGCTTTGCTGACCATAACAATGAAACCACGCCTAAGGTCGCTGACTTTTAAGATCACAGAGAAATTTTCGCAGCCCACGGAGCGCTCTGCTGCAGAGTCTGCTGCTGCACATATGAGAATCTCCACGAGATACCCGTCTTGACCTTTAAAGGCAAGCTATGCAAGCCTAGAGAGCGGCTAAAGCCCAACATTCAGTACAAGTAAGTCGCTGCTATGTAACTATGGTTGCCTATTATTAGCAAGCTTAGAGAGCGGCTGAACGCTCACAGAATCGAACAAGCAAATGCGTTGCTATTTACCTGCTAGAGTGAGGCTCCTCAGGGCATCTGGGAAAGCTGCAGCTGGCGCGAGGAATGGAGTTCCCACCGCTGGTGCTGGAACTGCAGCTTCCCATGTTCCCTTGCGACCTGGCGGTGGCGACGACGGTCGCAGCCTGACAGCGCCTCCGGAAGATGGGCCGGCACCACAGGCTTCCAGCACGACGCAGAGCTGGTTCATGCTCATGGTAGCAGCAGTAATAGCATTAACTGATGCTGTAGCGGGCGGGCGGGCAGCCGGACGGGAGGGCCGACAGGCAGGTGGGAAGGCAGGCGGGCGGGAAGGCAGGCGGCGGGCTGGCGGTAGGCCACTTCCTTCTGCTGAATATGGCGCGTGCAGGCGGGCAGGCAGGCGGGCGGGAGGGCGGGCGGGCAGGCTGGCAGGCTGGCAGCTCATGGTAGCGGCAGAAGTAGCGGAAGCTGTAGTAGCAATGCCCTCTCCAGTGCTAACCGACTCCTGACTGGTCTCATGGAATTATGCAGTAGTGGACGAAACTATAAAGAGAAACATGTTAGCAGAAAACTCTCAGCCGCTGCAGCGCGACGCTGCAATGATGGCATGCTGTAGCAGCCGCTATGCAGCGGCTCCGGCAAGAAGCTGAAAGGACAAACATGTTAGCAGCAACATGTAGCAGCCGTGGCCCGAGCTATAAAGAAAAACGCGATGTAGTGGAACATGAAGCAGCTTTATCATGAAGCTGCAGTGCTAACCTGATGCCGTGGCAGGGGGCATGCCGCAGCTCCGGCCTGGAGCTGTAATGATAAATATGTTAGCAGAAAACCTCAGCAGCTGCAGCGCCATGCTGCTATGGCGACCTGCTGTAGTAGCAGCCAGAGCCCTAGAATGGAGAGTTGCGTCACTCCCGTTCACTTCGTGGGGCCAGGTCGTCTACGCACACATCTATTGGTGACAAACGGCCAACCGGAAGTTTACAAAATGCATTGAAGTCTATGAGGTGTAAAGTGACAATGAACCACGTGACCAGCGCTGTTTCTGACGCGAGGAGCTCATTCGGCTTGATTTTCTTGCAGGTGGGATTTATGGCTCTTTGAAGTGAGCCGAGCCGGATCTCTGCGATCCGTTCCTTTTCAAAGAGCCGTTCAAAATACTGTCTCATTTTAGTTACTTTTAGTTATTTTTTTACTTTCTAGATTTTGATTATAATTACAAATCACTTCAACCCTATATAGGCCTGCATTTTGGCCATATACATTTCCGCCTTTTGAAAATATTAGCCGATCTACAAGCTCACAATGTGTCACGTTGCGACACATTGTGAGCTTGTAGATCTGCTATTTTCAAATGATTTTTCCAAATGTTATTAATTGGAAAACCTGTGAAATGTGACGTTCTGCATATTGAGTACTTTCTATTCAATATGGGGCTAAATGTACTATAATCATATTTTTGTCTTAGGAATGCTACAAATAGTCTACAACACATTATTGAACTCAAGTCTCCATGGCACGAGTAATCAATAGAAAAAAAGTCATTTTGGGGGGTGAACTACTCCGTGCATTTTGATACCAATACTTTAGTGCTTTTACTCAAGTACATTTTAATTACACTTCTACTTGTGTATTTTGTACATTGTAGTAAAGAATGTTTGTACTTTTTACATGTAGTATTTTGAACGGCTCTTTGAAAAGGAATCGCAGAGATCCGGCTCGGCTCACTTCAAAGAGCCATAAATCCCACCTGCAAGAAACTCAAGCCGAATGAGCTCCTCGCGTTTCTGACACCGCGGTGACACCACTCTCTGATTATACTGCTCTGGTAGCAGCTATGCAGCATCTCCAGCACGAGCTGAAAGGATAGAAATTGTGTTAGCAGTTAGACATGTAGCAGCCGCAGCAAGAAGCTATAGGGTAAAACACGATTAGTGGAACATGTGGGCCTGCAGCCACTCCGGCCTGGAGCTGAAATAATAAACAGATGTTAGCAACCAACAAGTATTAGTTTTAGCATGAGCTGAAAGAAACATGATGCAGCATTTTTACAAGCATCAGCCTTAGCTGTAATTATTAGCAGTTATGCTAGCACGCAGCCGCAGGTTGAGTGGAGCTAACAATAGCTGAAACTATAGGAGACATTGCCAATACTATAACCATCCCTTTTACTTCTGATACACTGGTAGCAGCTTTAACATACAGCAGTACCGATAGCTTGATGGTGTAGCAGCACACTCGCAATTTCCCAAATTGCACATTTCTAGTTTAATAACAGACGCGTGGGAGCTGAGCATGCACTGCCCAGATAAGCATGGTGTCAGCATCCTACAAGCGGTAGCATCAGTTTTAATTTATGAGCAGCAATTACCGCAGCATTAGCAGCTTGGGTAGAGCTAGCCTCAGACGAAACCACGGAGACATGACAGTATCCAACTGCGGCAGCGGCAACAATTTGCCTATTTTACTTAGCATTTAATAAGCAGAACAACTGACAACTTAGAACTTATCAAACCCTAACTTAAAGCTTGCGGTGCGAAGAAAGCTGATGAGCTGCAGCTGATGGATGCTGAAACTGAAGAGAATATTTAGCTGGAGCTACCGAGCATTTAGAGAAGACTACGATTCCCTGCATGCACTAGCGAGTTCAACTGGTGACGTCAGGACAGACAGGCACGACCTGCGTTAGCGGAAGCAAAACATTGTTTGCACGTAAACTGTGGCACCTATGAGCTTGCTGGTTTCCTCCTCTCAGGAGCCCATGCAGACAGACATCCTTTATAGGCTTCTCAAAGAGAGGCGATTACTGTATTTAATAATTCATCCCGCGAGGGCTTCTACGCCACGGTAACTGGCAGCAGCCCTACTGTGGTCCAAGAAGCGACAGAAACCATTTAGCTGCTATGTTATAGCAACTAGCACCTCATAAGCAGCAGCTGTTAAGACGGCCAGACAGTGCAAAAAGAGGAAAACATACACATAACCCGAGGCGAGGCAGAAGCAATATAGGCCCCATACTAACTAGATTAAGCACGCTGCGGGCGAAGCTTGCTACTAGCACGACGCCGAGGCTTGGCATGATAGAGAAGTACATTTCCCACACGCAGCGCTTAGTATTTGCTGCCGAACGTCATGCCGTAAATCACCGCTTGACGTGACTCGGCTAGCTCAGGAGCTAGGTGAACGCTGCCGTTTACAGACACCTGCAACCTACAAACTGAATCCTCCTAGCGTGATTCATTACCTGCTACTGATTTACCAGCTAACAGCATCCTTACCGAAATAGCCGGCTAGCAATAGCCACCAGCTAGCTCCTAGCTGACTGTACATTAAACCTGTTGTTCCGCGCTAGCCGATACGGCCCGCGCCGTTGCAAAGTACTGACATTGTTATCGACAAACCCAACGACTGAGATTACTTTAACTCATGGTAGCCCAGTAAAGGCCCACCAGGGCACGAAATAAGTTAGCATTTAGCCCGTAGCCACAGCCAACTTCTATGATACTGAGTTTACCTTTGCAACTTTAGCAAGCCTGTAGCACCTTTGAAATAGCTTTAGCAACAAACAACTGAAAGTACAGAAATCAGCTAGGCACCAGCAACGATAGCAAGAAATCTGAACCTTGAAACAGCAGTTTAGAATTCAGCGATTACCAGAATAACAATCTCAAACTTCCCATACACCTGGCCAAGAACACAGCTTCTTAGTTTGGCAGCTAAGAACATGAATTGAGCGATAGTAAAATAGCAGAAACAGCCAGAAATACTCAGCCAAGTTAGACACCCTGTCCAAGCGGTGGGCAGCAGCACAGCTACCTGCAAGCAACAAGTGTGGCACTTGTGTGTGTACTGCAGCGTGGTAGCAGCAGCAGTGCTATGCAACAAGACTGAGTCCCACCATCTGACTTCCCTAAGAACTATGGGTAAGGGGGGGGGCAGGACCTAGTGACCCACCCCCCTCCGCGCGCGCGCTCCCTTGGGACCGCCCCCTGAACTAGCTTTGATCCTTACGAATCGTCGCACTATGTGTGATAGATAGATATCTGCATACGGTCCATGATATTATCATGGACCTTATGCAGATATCTTCACACTGCCAACTTGATATCATCCTGTTTGAAACCAGGGGAGAAAACTATTTGTCTCATTAAACTGAACAACTTTCATTGTATCCCTTTAATCAGAATTATAGGCTTACCCAATTCCCTGCTCTGCCTCACACTGAACATAGATCTCAGCCTCTACGGCCAAACAAGCACCATTCAGGATCATGTCAATCCTCCGACTGACACGGGAGATAACTTCCAAGTCAAAACGGAAAACCGTAACCTCCAACACTAGACCAATCAAGTTCCTTTTTTAGCGGCCTGTTTAGTATGTCCTTCTAGCAAACGGAACCGATGTGTTTGGACGAGCCGTCCGACTGACCGACATAGCCATCCTTAGAGCCCCTGCCACAAGTGGGGCTAAATTATTCAAACTAAAAATGCTTCTAATTATTTCCCTGTCCCTGGTCCCAAGGACAATCCTGTTGTTGAGATTGGTTCAGTTGTACTTTTCAGATTGATGTCTCTCCAGCTCTTTACAGTGGACAGTAAATACATTTTCAGGTCAGGATACCATTGGATCTAATCGGAAGAGAGAACTCGTTCTACAACATACAGGACAAACAAGTGAGATTGAAGTCAACGACACAAAGAAATCAGTAAACACATTTGGAACTGGAACAGTTGAGGCTGAAAGAAAAAGTACTCTTTCCTGACTGGATGAAATTGCCAAACCAAAAATATATTTTCTGTTCATTAAAGAGCAGCTGTCATTGAACAAACACTCTATAGCAATGATACAAGCACACTATCAATCATGATCTCTCACCAACACATATTCAATACTGTATAAGGAGACCTTCCCTCTAACATTCCAACAGACAAAGGAGACATAGGCTGATTCCGGCCTTTCAATTATATATATAATATGTATATACTGTATATATATGTTACCGGATGTTTGGGTAACGCAGGACGTTCTATGTAAGAGCGCTTGTTTTGTCGTTCACCACACACCAATCACCACCAGGTGGCGACAACAGCCATTCACTAGTGAAGGCGCTGACGTCACTCGTGTGCGACTCTATTTGCGACTTTATTTACTAGCTTAGCCTAGCCTAGCCTAGCCTAGCTTAGCCATTAGCTCCATTGTAGTCACTTGGACAGGGCGTTTATCGTGGGCTTGCCCAGGCCTTACGGCCTGGGCATAAATATAACGATTGCATTCACCACGGCTTCGTAACTCGCGCGGCGCTCCGCCGGCCGCGCGGCCCTGGCCCGCTCTTCGCGGCCACTCGCACCTGCGGTGCTCGGGGGCGAAGAGCAGGACCAAGGTCCGCTGGCCTGCGCGCCGCTTGCAATGTCGTGGACAATCGAGCGGCTCCGCTCCGCCCCGTGCTGCATGACGAGTGCTACGTTTCTCGACCGTCCTGTTTCTCTATCATCCGGTGACATATATATTGTTCACAGTGAAGCTGATGAAATGTGGAACGGGGCTAAAATTGGTTTGTGAACAGCTGTCTAACAGCTATTCAGGCACCAGAAACATATCTAAGATGTGAGACACACCAAATCCCCCCCCCCCCCCCCCCCCCAAGTATGTATGCATGCATAAACACCTACAAAGAGCAGGTCTATAAACACATCCCATCCCATCGTCACATACGGTATCGCAGCCTGACACTATGAGCAGTTACATACTGTATAACTGCTCTAGTTTCTTTTTTAGACCAGCACAGAGGCCCATGGGCTGTCCATAGCGAGCATTACATCTCTTCTTTTTACTGACACACTTTGCAGAGGCCACAGTGAGAGGCCATACTTTCCTGCCAAAGTTGTCTTTCATGCACTCTTGTTTGACACAACGTATAATTATGGTTATGAATGACAACGTGTACCATCATATTATGCACCAGAAATGATTGTGAAAGCAAGCATCACATTGTTTGACAAACGGAAAGGTTGGTGCTTCGTGCCCACGCGGTATGAGTGAATATTTCTGACAGGGTTTCCATAGTAACTTCCTACAGTTGGTCAAAGTTTTGGCTAAGGCTAGCACTGTCTCTTGGGTTGCCTTAGCAATCCTTCTTTAATCACAAAGGAGCACTTATGAAAGCTTTTTTTTCCCAAAAGGCATCATTTGAATACATTTTGAAACTGCCATGCTGAGTCACTGTTTGCTGGGTCTTGCTCTCAATTCTGCTTATCACATTTTAAGGAAGTTTGCAATATTAAATCCACAAATGATTCTGTTCTACAAGAACAGGAGGCTTGTTTTATAGTATGACTGATCTATTTATTATTATAGCGTGTCTATTAAGCTTGGACATAGATGTTTTGAACCTTTTGTAGTCAAATGTAGCAGCTACACGTGAATTTCACATGTTTTCATGAATTATAAATACATAAAAACATTCCTTAACAAAAAAACATGCACATCGATCTCAAAGACAAACCTGTTCCCAGATATAGGACACTGTAGTGTTCATCGTTTACTGCCATGACGATGTCTGCCACAGTGTGTGTGATCTGGTCATCTGTGGGCAGATCCAGGGGAGCGACACCAACTGGACGGATCACGTCCTCAATCTCTGGGTGGTACCTGATGACCCCCAGGTTCTTGATGTTGTTCTGGTCTGGTATCGAGGAGTTCTTGCGGGCGCACTACAAGGAAAGTAAAGCCTGATTTATACTTTTGTCGTACAATGGTGTATAAACTAGTAAGACGGCTCAGGGGGACATCGCACGAATTCTCGGCCATCTGGCCAGTGATGTATATCGGACCAGATACCCATATATGAAGATCCATGTACTGTATATAGTATATCCCTTTTATGCCCATACATGGAGATTCCCATGACATCACAACATACAATATATCTTTTATGCCCATACATGGAGATCCCACACAGATATGGGCTTGTCTTGGCCATCGGGCCCGTGATATATATCGATGACATCAGGGATCTTCATATATGGGCATAAAAGGGATTCTGGGGAATACCCATATATGGACTTTTACAAAGGTGGTGTCACCTGTGTTATCACTTGTGATGTCACAGTGATGTGTCAAGGGAACCAACCCATAGACTGTAAAAATGTGTACACACACACACACGTATGTCTACATGCAGACAAGCTGTGACATTTCATCACTAATCAGGAAAGTGCAGGCTGAAGATGGTCATGAAATTATTGTCATCCCACAATCATTTCACGAACACGATTTCACTCTCAGTTACCGGATTTACAAAATATTGTGACAACGAACTTACCATTCCAGGGCGAGTGCCAATGAAAGAAGTGCTGTAGCCCTTCAGTTTAGATGTGGAGAAGGCCTGGTCAATGTCTTGAATTGAGTAGGCACATATCACTGTTTTGCCCCTGAACAAAACCATACAACATTTTAGTTTATACAGAGAACATACATAATCTCAGAATACAACCAATTACTGTACACACCTCTCAACAATTTCTCACTTATAGGAAATAAAAACATCTCAAAAAGGTAGCACAATCCAAATTTCTAATCAATGGATGACAAAGGCCAAGAGACTTCATCAGATCATCTATGTTTATTTTTGTTGCTACCCTTAAGGGCTAATTAGTACTTAAAGGACCACTTAACCCCTTGTAACCTGTCTTCGTATAATTGGCCTCACTAATGCTCATTATAGTAATATGGTACCATTCTTTCTACTCGGTCTCTGTCTCAGAGGAGGGCTGTGGACAGTTCAGTTTGGTGTTGCTTTTATGTAGGTTTATGCATTTCTGCAGTTCTCTTCCTGCTTTCAATAGTTGCTTTTTTATTGCGACCGTCAGGGAGCAGTTTACTATGAAAACCTCCACCGGCCGTCCGTCGGTCGGTCGGTCGGTCGGTCGGTCGGTCGGTCGGTCGGTCGGTCACACGTCACACGTCACACCTTTGCCCTGCTCATATCTCCGCATCAGTATATAGGGCTTGTTTGTTTATTGTATGACATCACGCCACATCATCAGCTGTGGACTCTGTGATGTCATCGTATCGCATCAGTATATAGGGCTTGTTTGTTTATTGTATGACATCACGCCACATCATCAGCTGTGGACTCTGTGATGTCATCGTATCTCCATATATGGCCATCTCCGTATATGGAGATATAAGTCGTCCATGCCCAAGTATGGGCTGGTGAGGTCAGACTTTGTGTGATGCGTAGGTTATCTCCATATATGGAGATTCAACATTCCAGGTGTAACTATGGCTACCCGTATGACGTGAGAGGTGGAGGTTGTGATATTTGTGGAGATAAGCGACCAACGGTCGCTTATCTCCCGATTAGGGAGTCTTACTGGTGTACAGTATTTCTTTTCTCTGTTAGGCACATTAAACTACACTTTTTGTCAGAATTATTGATTGAGAAACAACCAGTGACATCATTGATGGGGAATGCAAGCTAATAGAAACGACAGGCTTTAATTTCCCGGAAAGTTAGCGTGCTATTAAGATTATTTTTTCTCACATAAAAAAAAAAAAAAGAACATTTGAAATCTACTTTGAAATAACCAACCCTGCCTACCGATGATGCCTAACTTGGTGGGTTTCTGAACTGTCAACAGCCCTCCTCAGAGTGAGTAGACAAGAAGGGTGCCATATTATAATAAGCAATAGTGAGCACCAATTATATGGATATTCAAAATCAATTAATTGGTTCTTTAATAGACTACAACTGTGGCTCATTTTCAACTGAAAAAACAAACAAACAAAAAACTATGTATATATATATATATATATATACATATATATACATATACATAAAACATTCAGTCATGCAGGGTAGCAGGTTGGAAGATAGCTTTACCATGCGTTGGCAAACAGGCCATACATGACTCCTGCCCTGTTGTCCTGAGCTGTGAGCACCACGGCCTGCTTCATGTTGTTGTACTGCTGCTGC